>NW_009232256.1:30212-45673 GCF_000690835.1 Fulmarus glacialis
AACTACAGAATGGTTGCATCCAGACACAGATGGACACTTTAAAATAAAATTACTTGTTAGACTGTTCTAGGTGTAGCCATTTGAAATTTGTAGGCAGTTAACAGAATGATAATTAATGCTGTGCCAAAACCCAGCATTTTGGAGAACAATCATGTAACACTTAAGCACCCTTGAAGGAGAAGGGAGAAGTCCCAGTTCTGGCAAATGCCTCTAGTTTCTGTTTTGTGCAAAGAGTGTTACTCTCAGCGTCACTCCCACTGTATCCAGCGTTGCTGGTCTGGTTATAAAGAGCCGTTTAGGAGACAGATAAGCATGAAGGCAGATTTACTGAAAAACTAATGCGCTTTTTCTTGCAAAACAAAACTTGACTTTAATTATGTCAGTCATTTCTAAATGAATTTTCTTACTTCCTTTTTACAAAGATAGTGAAAGCCCATCACTCCCTCTCATGTATTTTAGTCACTTGACTTTCCGATAAGCACTGATCTCTCCATCTTCCTTTTGGGAATATCTCCTCCCCTTTCTCAGCTGAATACATTGTTCACAAATCTTTAGTGTGGGGTTTTGGGTTTTTTTGTCCCTAATGGGTTGTACTTGCGTACTAATGCAAGTATTTATCTAGGCTAAGTATTTATTGCATACCTGGTTGAATTAGGAGTGGTATATTTTGAGTTGTGACTGTAAAAATCTATAGATGCCAGTACCATGTGACATTTCACTGAACAGTATTTTTGATCAAAGTTATTTTATTTGGTAGTTTGATTTATTTTGCCCTATCATTCTTGTAGTAGCTTGGCTTCACACATGGAATTGGCAGTTTAGCTGATGCTTCCATTGAAGCACAAGTCAGATTGAGGCTGCTGGTTTCTTGAACTGACTTTGCAGTGCTGCAGTTGAGTTGCTGGATAAAGGAGGATGCAGCTGAGTTAAGTCAGGATCTTTGTATAGTTGACATTCATGTACCTGCTGGTTACTGAATAAGTGTAACCTCAGAATCTCTGCTGTTTTGATAAATTCAGTAAAAGCAGAACACAAGCTTTTTGGTAAGTAGTGGGTTGTTGTTCTGCTGGAAAAGTAGCTTTATACCTCTGCCTATGTGTGCCTAGATTGACTTCTGTGGCATGATCCAGAGCATACAGTTCAGCTGCTTGCATTGGCACTTTTAAAAATACAAATTTTCTATTTGTCAGCTGAAGGAAGCATTGTTGTAAAGAATGCAACGTTTAGCTGGTCCAAAAATGATCCTCCTTCCCTGAACAGGTAAGAATTAGTACCCTTTGTTCTGCTCCATAATCTTGCTGCATCATAAATGATCTGTATTTAAATTATAAAATCTGTATGCAGAAGAGTTTGTTGCCTTAAAGGAACAGGAGAATAAATAACGTTTGTTCTATATCTTTTTTTTAATGCATAAAGGAGAGTAGCAAGACATATAACGGGAGGAGAGAAAGCCTCAGAGATTTCAAGCTCTTGCAGTGTGCTGCAGATGGGATGAGCTCCATCTAGAGGATGCAGCCAGATTAGCCCCTCGTAATTATCCCTAGTCCCTCATGTTTGCACTATGTCCTCAGAGTCTTCCTTTTAAAATCTTATTCTGGCTGAACTGTAGCCATCCTTGATTCCCATCCTGGAGAAAACCAGTGAAGAAACCTTGCACATGGTATGACTAACAAAGTAACTGGGGTGACGCAGCTACAAGCCATGTCTGCCCTGTGCCCTGTCTCCTTCCTTAATTTTGGCTGCTCTTTCTTGGGCCTTAAATTGCATAATCTTTGGGACAAGGATGCTGTTTAGGAAGCATCCACTGATATCTATGTTTGTGATCACAGAACATTTGAGAGAAATACTGGACAGGTTGTGTCACAGTGTTTTTTTTTTTTTCTTTTTTCTTCTCCTTTTGACTAATTATTGATTAATTACATATTAAGATGCTATGACCTAAGTATAAGAAGAGCTGGGTGCTTTCTGAATGAGAGGTTTGCATTTTCAAACAGTTAAAGTTTCTGTGCTGTGTCAGCATTTGCAGTGGGTGTTCACATTGCATCTGGCTTTATATGGGCTGTTCAATGGACTGTTTAACTACTGGGATGTGCCAGCAAGCAAGGCTGAATTATGTACACTTTATTTCAGCATTAATTTCACTGTTCCTGAAGGCTCCTTGGTAGCTGTTGTTGGTCAAGTTGGCTGTGGAAAGTCTTCATTGCTGTCTGCATTACTGGGGGAGATGGACAAAAAGGAAGGCTACGTGGTTGTCAAGGTGTGATGTGTCTGAAGAATTGTTCAGCTATTTGTGGGTACTGCCAGAGGGATTCTAGATTTTCAAGTGATGTGAAGAGGGGAAGAGACAGCCTTTCAAATGAATGCGGTTTTTAGCCTGATTTCCTGGTGAGCCACATAAATGCCTTAGACTGCACTCTGTCTAATTGCCTGTTAAGCCCAACAACTTCTAAATCTGTTGGTTTCAGATTTAGCCAAATAGACAGAACGATGGAGGTCTCAAAGATAAGTATTCTTGGTGAGTCTTGTTGGCAGTCAGGTGTGAGGTGGGGAGACGCTGTTATACATACTTCAGCCTGAAGAAGAGCAGTATTGGTTCATACCTTCTTAGACATCAGAGAATTACAAGGAGAGAGGGTACACCCAGATACCCAAACATGGGAAGAGCTGCTGTTGTAGTTTGTACTTTCTTAGACATCAGAGTTGCACAGAGCTCATAGAGGAAAAATGACCTGTAAGTAAGTAAGTAAGAAGTCCTTGTTTTGGATTTTGCTGCTGCTGTAATCTATGGAAAGAGAATTATTTTAAGAGCAAAACAAATATGTTGCATTTAAAAGAATGCACATTTGGTCACCTCCAAAACTGTTCTGGAAAAAGAAAGTAGGTGAGATCTGAATCACTGATTGTTTGTGCAGAAAGAGAACGCAGAACTAATCTTCAAAGCAAAATACTTTGCAGTAGTCAGTCTCTTCCTTTGAAGTGACTTCTATATAAAAACTACTTCCCCTACTTTCTGCAGAAATCTCTTGGCAGGGATGCATTTGTGAAACACTTGCATTCCAGATTAAATTGTTTTATGCAGAACATAATTTATAACTATAGGAAAGAACTAATGGCTTCTAACATTCAGTAATTGTGCAAACATATTCTCTAAACAAATGTTTCCTCTAAGTTTATGTTAGGGAATCGTATTTTGTTTGAAGTCCTTTATTTTCCACCAACACATTTTGTTACATTCACTTGCAGAGAGGATTATAAAAATAACATTTTGGAGGAGGCGTTAGCCCAAGAACTACTTTGTGCAGTTTTGAAATGACCATATGCAATTTGTGAGGTGATTAGCACTGTCTGCCTCACAAAGCTCTTCTGTGCTTTGACTTTGTGTGCAGACTTTTAGTCTAAAGTACTGAATAAGGAACTTTATTTTTCTTGCAGGGCTCAGTAGCCTACGTTCCTCAGCAAGCCTGGGTCCAAAATGCAACTCTGGAAGATAACATTATTTTTGGAAGGGAGATGAATGAGAGCCGGTACAAGCGTGTGATTGAGGCTTGTGCACTGCTGCCTGATATAGAGATTCTTCCTACAGGAGACAAAACAGAAATAGGAGAAAAGGTATTTAAATACCCACTCTACCATAACAGTGCTATTGCTTGTCATTAAGGCCATATGACTTCTATTCTACTTTATCTTAAAGTTGTATTGAATTTAAAACATTCAGAGTAGAAATTCTCTAGAATAAGAGGCAAATTTGAACAGTATGTTTTCCTTGTCTTTAAGCCTCAGAGGGGAGGAAACCGGTCCTCAATTACAAATGCAAAAGCATCTTGCAGTGACAGTTTTTAATCATCTCTAAGTGGCCATGGTCATAGAGCAGAAAAATGTACGGAAACAGGAAGAGAGGAATCTTCTAGAACACTTCAGTTTCATTTAAAACAACCCTCTTCCCCATCCACCCCCGAAAAAATCCACCCCAAAACCCAGAAAACAAACCACAACCACGACCCCAAAACTGGCACTTGGTTGCAAAAGCATGTGTGGTGTGGGATTTAGAAACTTGCATAGATGTTGTAGTGCTCTGCTATGGGAGCAGGACCTGGTGTCCCCGAACCTCGTGGCCAGCAGGGTATATGTATGTAACCTGCTTGGCGTTCTGCAAAGCTGATGTTCTCCAGAAGACAGGGGTATGTAGAGATACGTGCTTTGCCTGCTGACTAGTTACAGGTGGGATATAGCCGCCAACTGACAGCCCCAGATTCAGTAAAGGGTGCAGCTTTATCTTCCTTATTGGTCAGCAGGCCAACCAAATTGTAGAGTGTGAACAGAGTTTATTAAATCAGAGGCAGCACTGCAGAAACACAGCTGAGAAGAAAAGTAGCCTCTGAATGTACAGAGGTAGGTAGGTCGGTCTGGGTTAATTGCTTTACAAGACTAGCAAACAAAACTATTTTTCTCGCTGACAGTGAGAACTTGATAGACGTGCTTCCTTCCAAGAGGATTTTGACTTTGATTGCTTATGCTGTTGTGGTAGTGAAATTATTCGTGATGGAGATCTCTTTCATACAATGTTGAAATTTCTCTAATTTGCATAAACCAGCTATGACTTGTGTCGTTCACAAACTGTAGCAAGTCATCTCTTTTCAGCTGTAAATAAAGGATCATATTTTCTTGTTTCCCCAGGGTGTGAATTTGTCTGGAGGACAGAAACAGCGAGTCAGTCTTGCTCGGGCGGTTTACTGTAATGCAGATGTCTATTTATTTGATGATCCTTTATCAGCTGTTGATGCTCATGTTGGGAAACATATTTTTGAAAAAGTTATTGGACCAAAAGGAATCCTGAAAAATAAAGTATGTCATAATGAGATACTTGTCTCTAGAGAATTACTTGTTTTTCTTTGCTGAGTTTGAATGATTCCAAGTTTGTTAAGTTGCATATTCAGACTTTTGTTCAACATCTGAAAAATGAAAGGGTCCTTCTGAGATTTTTAGAGGACTTTTATAAAACACTGAGTTTTTATAATTAAATGTGCTCTGGTTTCTGTAATTCAGAATTTCTTGATGCAAAAATCCAGACAAGGACAGTATTTTTTCTTAAAAATGCTGCATGCCTGTCCATGGTTATTACTGTGTTATACACAGAATTCAAGCAGCAAGAGCAATAGTTCAACCATTGTATTAACTAATTTGAGATGTTGAGATGTTAGAAAAACTCTTTTTTGTCTTTTGCTATTTAGACACGGGTTTTGGTAACCCACGCAATCAACTATTTGCCTCAAATGGATACAATTCTGGTAATGACTGATGGAGAAATATCTGAGATGGGCTCCTACCAGGAGCTGCTGAAGCAAGATGGGGCTTTTGCTGAGTTTCTTCGTACATATGCTAATGCTGAACAAAGCATGGAGAACAGCGGTAAGCTTACAGATACATTCTCTTGGGATACGCTCACATGGGAGCTTAAGGGAGTTAAGGGAGTCATGTTAAAGGAAAAATAGTAATAGTGGAAGGAAAGTTAAAAGAAGTTATTATTTCTTGTGATATACCTATACGTAGAGGTGCTTCACTCTTGAGGGCATTGAAGGTTGTGAGATTAAACACGCATTCTTTCTTAAAATTTAGGAACAGATCTGTAGTAAAATTCCTCTCAGAGCAAAATTCAGATGGTTACGAGATCAAGTAAAGGCCATCTGGGGTTTATACACCTTTCCTGTGCTTATTAAGATGTGTCATCTTTATGCAGATAATTCCTTTGGGGATGGGGAGGAGGAAGCAGCAGCTCATCCCTGACTAGCTGACATCCCTGACTCCTGCTTCTGCTTTAAAAAGCAGCTGTAGAGCTGCACTTATACAGGAATATACTCTAGATTTTTTTTCTTACCTGCAGACGGTTGCAGTATTGGATTTTAGTAAGGGAACTTAGTCTCTTGCCTCCAGACTGTTTTCTTCAGCAGCTTGCCTGTGGTGATTTTCTGACACTCCTCCATATGCTCATGTCAGAAAGCATGAGGGGTGGTTGCACTGTGCTGCCTGGGGTTAAGTTGTTGGCATGTTGATGCCTGTTTGGTAGCAAATGCCTGCTGCTGAGTGCTGCAGAGCAGGCTCTCCAGAACAAGGAAGGGATTGAGCCCACTTTTCCCATCATCTTCCATTTGGAAAACCCTTGGTTCTCACCCATTCCCTAGAGGGAAAACAGAGGCATTTTCAGTCTACTCCTCACATGCCCATCACAGGCAAAACAGAAATGATGCCACATTTAGCTGCACTGATGAAGCTGTGAAGCGTTAAAGAGGTGTTGAATGGCTGCCTTTGGCAAGGGGCTGCTCCTAATGTTCATCTAAAAGTTCCTTGTGTGAGGGCTGTGATGGTCTGCCTTACTCTCTGAAGCTGCCCTCTTACTATCCAGGCTGGCAACGCAGACTGCCCTTGGAGGCTGTGAATGAGCAGAGTCTGTTCCCTGGATGTACAAGATGGCATCTTCTCCTGGCTCCCTCTCATGCATCCAACTATCCCTGATGAGGAGTTGGATTTGGGGGCGATGTGTTGAGCTGAGGCTCAAGGTCAGGATGCCCTGCTGTAGGCTAGCTCTCCTCTTGCAAAGGTCTCTTGATATATCTTGGGTGTCACTCTGCAGACTGGGATGCTGGTTTGGGTGGACACTGTCTGTAAACAGTGAGTGCTGTATGGGTGGGGTCTTCCACTGTGAAAAGCAGTGCGGGAAGAGGTTTTATGGAAGCAGAATCCGGCTAACTTCTGTGTATTTTCTGTATATTTCTATACCTACTTTAAGCACAGTCAGACTTGTTGCAGTCTTCAGTGTACGAGACTTCCAGAGACAAATTAACTTTCTGTGTGCTTTCCTAGGAAGTTAACAAGTTGACTTGTGCAAAGATTTGCCCCCTTTAATAGCCTTGTTCTTTTAGCCTTTGTGTCCTCCCCTTTCCAAGTGCATGGTAGGTTTTGAAGTCCTTTACATTAAACTAAGTTACTTCACTTTTCCATTTAAATACTGAATCTTCTTTTGGAAAGTGAGCCAGTGCTTTATCTTTTGCCATGCTTCTCTGCAGTTGTCTAATAAAAGGCACTTCTAACTTAAGTATGACCCTGGTGGTTCGGAGAGGATTGCTCTATCACAGGGTTGATATTTGCAGCAAATTTGTTTCTCAGTTGTGGTCGAGTGATCATCTGCCAATGGTAAAAAGTGAAAAATAGGGGTATTATTTGTCTGGTTCACAGGGATAATATTAATATTTATCAGATGTGTAAAAGATCACTAAATACTAAGAATCACAGGTTCTTGGATAAACACAGAGTAATCTGTCATGGGAGTCAGCCTGAGATAGCTGGAGGGGATCTGCACACCCGCTTTAAAAGGGAGGCTCCCTTATGTCTGAAGCTACGTGTTGGCAGCCTGAAAACACTTAAGCTGGAGCAAAATAGAAAACTCTGGATTGGTGCTTTCT
The DNA here is from genome assembly GCF_000690835.1 of Fulmarus glacialis. NCBI lineage: Eukaryota > Metazoa > Chordata > Aves > Procellariiformes > Procellariidae > Fulmarus > Fulmarus glacialis. The sequence continues at coordinate 37,667 of NW_009232256.1, forward strand.
GGCTGGAATACATCCTGCTCCTGCAAGTGTGGGAAAGCCCCTCCTCCTACCCAGCCACTGAGGTTTGGCTGTGAGTCTGCTCCCCATTGCCTCCCAGCCCTTCTCTCCCATTGGGATTCCTGAGGGTTACCTGCTGTCTGTGTGCTGTACCGCTGCCGTTCCCATCCTCAGCTTCATGGTGTATCTTCTGCGTGTGGGAAAACTCCCCAGTCCAGAAAGCTACCCCTGTGTGAGTCTTTGGGATGGCTCAGAAGGGAGGTGTGAGCTCCCCCTTCTTCTCCAGCATCCTGCTTGATGCAGAAGGCAGTGACAAGGGTGGCAGCAGTAGCTGCTCAGCCACAGGGAGTGCAGTGTGCAGCACTGCTGCTCTCGGCTGTGGATACATGGAATGGATGCCTTACTGTGTCTACGGTGTGTAATCTTCTCCAAAGTAACTGGAACTACATGTAAAATTAACTGGGTTGTATAAAAAGCATCCCAATTCTTTTAGCAGTTGTTCCATTCTCTGGCGTTTAGAGTGGCTGATTTGCTGATGCCAGTACTACTCCTGCCTGTGCAGGTTGATCTGGAGTCATAGATGGGCCCTTGACTCCTGTGAGTGCATTTCTGTCTTGGTGTCCCTCTCTCCCCGCCCTCCAGGCTTGTAGCTGTTGCTGCAATACCTCTTGCTGTACAGATAGCAAATAGTTATTTTAAGATTACCTTTCTTATGACTGTTTTCCCTTGCTTCCCATACAAACTAATGCAGCAGATGTTAGTTTTTGTTTTAATGTGTGTGGGGGTTGGGGTTTTGCTGTTTTTTCCAAATGGCTTCAGCATAAACTTTGATTTGTCCTTGAAAAGCCTGGAGCTATTTTTAGTGTTTGTGGGGAGTAAAAGTGGCTCTGCAGAAGTGCAGCTGCACCATAAGGTTGAAATATTTTTTAACTGTCTGGTTCGTCTTTGGTCTTGACTGCAGTGCCTGAAAGATAGAGAAGTACAGCACAATTAGTAATTCTAAATCTGGTTTACATTGTGTGGGCTGTGCTTCAGATGGCTGTCTCCCCAGCATTTGGCTCTCTGACTCTGCAGTCAAATAAAAAGCTGAAAGACCTTTTAATGGCTACTCAGCTCATTTTTTTTATATGAGAATTGCCAGCACAACAGGTTATTCTAGTTTTGTTTTGGAGGGGAAAGGGGGTAACTGCTGAGAACTGCTAAGGGTCTGGACTGTAGCATTTAGTTCAATGATTTCCGTATCTTGCATATCTTGAAGGGAAACTTCTTGATCTGTTACTTGCAGCTATCAATTTGAATGTCTTCGAGTTTTTTCTTAAATTTTGTGGACTTAATTCCCCAACTTTCAGCTGTTGTCCTGCACGAAATAGAAATCTGCTTTCTGGAAAAGATAGTATGGTACTGGAGTAAGATTCGCAGGGCCTTGCTTGGCCTCTGTAGAAATTGCTTCCCACTTGCAGCAGCGAGAAAAAAAAATTAGAGTTATTTTTAAAGTGCTGAATTCAAAAGGAAGATAGCTTCCTTGCTGAATTGCTTTGTATTACACATTAGGTAGTAGTGTGTATTTCATAATAAAAATTAATTCTGCATTATGGGCTGGGGTTTCATATCTGCAAGGAGAAGCATTGTGCCTTCATGGTCAACACTGTCTCCCAGTAAAGCCCAGCACACCTGTGTTTTGTGGCTGTGCTTTTTTCTTACAGCATGAGGCTGAGTTAAGCTTAGTAACAGTGTTGGATAGTTACGAGAGCTTGTATGATGCCTGTAGGGATGGTTGGGTGCTTCTCTCCTTTCTGACTTCTTGGAGGGCAAGAGTTAAATATTGAGATGTGTTGGCTTTTTTCCAAATGTTGTTGTGGAGTCTGGACCTAAGTAGTAATCGGGGAGACACCTGTCTGTGTCAGGAAATAATCTGAGTTTCTCTTAAATTCATTTTAGTTATCTTCTAGCAAATTCAACTCTTTCCTTTCTCTCTCCTAAAGTAAAAGCCATTTGCAGCCTCTGCCCCAAATGGCAGAAGCAAATATTGATTCAAGATGAGTGCTGCTAGGGTATTAAGATGCTTGGAAGTGTGAAGTATCTCACTGTTTCTTACTAATCTGTCCATGCAGGATGATGACCGGGTACTACAGAGTAGATGGGACTAAGTAAACCGGCGCTGCCACAGCTCTACTTCTCTCATTGCAGTTGCATGACTAAAGCAAGGCAGAATAGCAGAGCTGTGGGAGGAGAGATGTAGCCATGTGAACAAAAGTTGCCGCTCTGAAAACATGATGCTTTGCATCTTTAATGTTAAGGTCAGGGAGTCCCTTAAGATTCTTGAATGAAGTCTCTTCCTCACCACTGGGGAAAATGCGTATGGTAGTTCCCTGTACATAGTGAGGGTCTTCTGTTGTTGTCAATATGAGGCCACTTTACAGTAACTTTTTTTGATTCTCTCTTTATTAGTGCATATCTTGAAAGAAAGGAAGTTTCTTGATCTGTCACTTGTACCCATCTGATTTGGATTTTTTTCTTTTTCCTCAAGGTTGTCTTTTTTGACTGTGTATGAGGCTTGGGATTAAAAAAAGGTCCATTTCAGCAAATTTGATCCTGTCCTGGGCATTTATGGTTTTGTGGTTTAGGTTGTGCTACTTGGATGCATTTGTGTTTGTAAAGATTGAAAATGGTTGAGTGTGTTCTGGAAAAAGTTAATTATATATACTTCTAGACTCAGATCCTTCGTTAGAAGGAACGATTCAACCTCTGGAAACAGGTAACTGCTTTTTTGACATGTGGCTTTATAGTAGTGCTTGTGTTGGAGTAATATGAGTAGCTGCAGTTCATTTACAAGAGATTGAGTCATTATTAGAAGAATTTTGTCTGCACCATAGAAGATATCAGCTTGGTTTGCATGTTACTTGTTTGTGTGATGCTATAACAGTGGTGTGTCAGCTTGTAGATAACTCATCAGCAGCAATTCTTTATCTCAAACACTTCTATGAGGAAGCTTTAAATAAACTTTAAAGATGCACCCTGGAGGATTGTACCCAGAGCGGCGTCATTCAGCATTGAGCCCCAAAGGTCCTTTTTGTTCTCATGTATGTATTCAGTGCTTTGCAGCTGTTCCCTTTTATCATTTCTGGACATATTTTTCAGCAGAGCCCTCATTAGTGAGCTTATACCCTAGGTGCACATGCCAGATATGCTATGGCAATCTTGAGCATTTCTTGTTCTCAAGAGGTAAATGCAGTATAAGCAGGAAATCTCTGTAGCCTACAACATGAAATCAAATTTAAGAGCTGTTAGGGCAAGATGGTTTATTTGCGGTTTTGTTCATGTGGGTTTAGAACTTCAGTAATGCTCTGAAGCGATATGATGTTGGAATGCTTGCTGGTTTTCATATGGGAGCCTTTCAAAAGAAATGCTGTCAAGTGCTTAAAATAAGTGGAAGTCCCGTATTGGTTTGCTCTCATTTGTATAAATAAAAATAAGAACTAAATCATTGAACTCTTCACTTTTTCACATATTCTGTTTTTTTCTGCTTCTAGACCACACTGAACAGTTTAGCTTTGGGTTTTTAGAGTAATGAACCAATGTTCAGCTGGCAGACACAGGAGGGAACAGCTTTTTGTTCAAACAGTCCACACTTAATGTATTGATGAACTGTTTTATGCATGTATTTTGCTTTAGTATAAAAACATGAAAGCTTCAGACTCTAGTTTTACACAAATTTTCCTGCATATCTTTTGAATAGATGCAGGTGGGCTTTTTTGTTTGCATAAACTATGCATAAATCCTTTAAAATGCAAAATTATTTTTTTGTTAAAAAAAAGTGAACTAACTTTCATACTTGAAAATAAAGTTGCATTTAATTGACAGTTAATTTTTTAGGAGTCAGTCATTTGGTTTGTATTAGGAAAATGATGACATAACTTGAAGCTAGAAGTTTTACTCATGGCACTATATTACACTGAATTAAGTTGCTCAGAGAAAGCTTAGTATTTCAAGCTGACAGGTTTTGTGTTTTAGACAATTGTCTCGTGTGTGTTGCACCTTGTTACAAATGGGATGTTGTGGGACAACGAGACTTTTTTGAGAAGTGACATTCATAGAAAGATCTCTTGCTTAATTTAATCTGATTCCTATGGTTGTGCAAAAACACCAGGCTTTTGCATGTTGCTTCCTGCCTAATTTTGCAGGAAGGCTCAAAGTTAATAGCAGATGCCTTCTGTTCTACAGCTTCACTCCATCATTTACTAGAACGTCTTCTCATTGCATTCTAAAATGAAAGCAATTTATAGTTAACTGTGTAAAAGATGTGGTTTGAAAAGGAGCAGTTGGATTGTTTGGGTTTTTTCCCAAACAAGTGAGTCATAGTGTGACTTGGTATTGCATGCTTTAACATCAAGTATGTCCTCATAATTATATTACATTATTATTACTGACATACATTTGGTAGAAAAATAGAAAAATAAATGTTCACTGTCTTGGCAACGAGTTCTGATGGGGATGGAATTAAACTGATTTGTCACCTGGTCAATTATCTGTTAGTATATGTAAATACTTACTTGTGTTCCCCCCTTTGCATATTAGGACTGCACCTGGCATTTAGGATTGAAATGAAACCTTTGTATCTCTTTGCTTACCATTTTCATGTTTACTTTTTCACACCCCCCTCCCCTCCCCCAGATACAAATAGTCCATCTGGAAAGGAAGGAAAGCCTGTAGAAAATGGAGTCCTTGTGAATGAAGCTCCTGGAAAATTGATGCATAGGTATGTTGTCTCTCTCTGTCTCTCTTTTTTTTCCCTCTTCCCCCCCCTTCCCCCCTCAATCCTGTTACTCAGTTGTGGACAAACAGTAATTTGGTGTTTATGGTAATTGTTAGAGTAAAATGTATCATGCCGGATCCAGCAGCCTGAGAGAGGCGAGGCGGCTGCTGCTGCATGGCTCCAGGTCCAACAGTAGCAAGACTGAAGATGTACTCTCAGCAGGCACACACACATAGAATGTACATACACACCTCACGTATATGTGGGCCGGCCACACAGATCACAGACACTTAGAGCACCCACACAAACACAGCACCAAGTGGCCTCATCCTGTTCCCATCTCTGGTTGAGCAGGATGGAGGTTCACTAGTGAGAATATAGTATGTCTGTACAAGGTGGATCTCTCCATTAGTTGGGCTCAGACACTCAGTCTGCCCAATAGCTGCCCCTGGATCCCAATCTCCCCAGTTGCTAGCACCTGGGCATATGAACCTCTGAGGCTGCAGCCCTGCTCTGGTTGCTGGTAGAGACTGTTGCGCATGCATGTCTTCACACACAGAGCTCTTGTGCTACTCTTCTTTCCATGTGAAGGAACGATTTTGTTGTAGCAAGATACTGTGGGTTTGGCTTCCATAAAAGGGAGAGTATTGTATTGGCTAGTCCCGCTTTCATAAGCTTTCCCAAGGCTTCTGCAGTTGACTGCTGTCAGATGGGATGAAGTGCTATGTGGACCTAGTACAGCTGCTGTTATGCTTGAGAGAGGCCAAAGGCAATCACTCTGATTATACCTTCCCAAAATCAATCTGATAGTCTATGCCTTATTCTTATGGTGCTCTAGAGATACTGTATTTCTAGAAGCTAATTAGAGTGCCTGGGAGTACAGTTGCCCATTTTGATGCCTCTTCAGCAGCTGTGCTGTATTTGATGATAGGGTTTGTAAAGGCTGATGTTGATGATCACCAAGCATTTTTGTTTCTGGAGTTTGATTGCTCAACCAAGACTTCTTTGACTGTCACTTGTATCTGAAGATGGATACTTGAGAATTGAATGCCATCAGGGAGGATTAGGAGTGCACTGTGAGGGGAGGAGGGAAGCACTAGTAACCACTGGCCTGATGATGACTGGTTAGGAGATGGATTATCACCAGAATAATGTAAGCCACTGACTTGGCGCTGTGGACTGTTAAAGTCTATTTATGAAGTAAACACCTGGCCTGTATCATGCTAAGACTGAAAAATAAATGTCTTCAAACAGGCAACTCAGTAACTCCTCAACATACAGCAGAGACACCGGGAAGTCACAGCACCAGAGTAGCACAGCAGAGCTGCAGAAGCCACTTGCTGAAAAGAATTCCTGGAAACTGATGGAGGCTGACACAGCGAAGACTGGGAGGGTAAGGTGTCCCATTCCCACTTTCTGCACTCTCTTTCAGTTTCAGAAAACTCCACAGTGTTCAGAAGAAAATAGCATCCAAAGACTATGTAGCTGGGGTGAGAAAGGTCTGAGTGGATTCTTGGACTTGCTGCTTGTTGTCTAGTACTTCATGGAAGTGTGGCTGTGCCCTCTGGTCCCAGAGCTGAGCCCCAGGTTTGCGTGCAGAAAGAGTGCTGACACCAAAACTTTCGTTTAAGATGGTGGGCCTGGCCACATCAAAGTTTAAAAGAAGAAATGAAAACCTTGCAGCTATTTCTTGGAGAGAGGTTGTGACGAATTAGGTGACCTAGTGAAAACTGCCCTTCAGCGTAAGGAGCTGGAATTGACTTAGATGAATTTCAGCCAAGTTTCCACTGTAGACGCAAGTATTTAATCCCAGGATACCCAGGGCTTTCTGAGAAACCTGAGAGTGAGGTTCTTGGGAAAATGGCAGTTACACCTCCTAGCAGTGTTGCTTGAATCCTCTGGTTAAAGATAGATCATAGGATACAAGCCATATGGAGCAAGGATTTAATTAAAGGATATATAATCTTGTGGTAAGAAGAGAGAGCCAAAAACTGGAACTCCTCAGTGAAGTTTTTGGCTCTGCCACTGATGCTCTGTGTTACTTCAGGCAGCTCTCTCCCTACCCTTCCCTTCCCTTGGAAGACACGGGAAAGATGATGTGTGCCTGCCCTAGAGGGATGTCGGGTTTGGCACATCTCCATAGAACGCTATGCAGCTTGTGTTCCCAAGCAGTAGCTCTTTAGAGTGCAACTGTTGTGTTTTATGTCCTGATGCGGGCATACTGACTTTAAGTGGGGGTTGAAGAAGGGGGAATTGCTGGTTTTGAAACATAATCTGCAAAATGAATATTTCCCCCCCCCTCCCCTCTCTCTTCAGGTAAAGGCAACAGTGTACTGGGACTACATGAAAGCAATTGGACTCTTTATCTCTTTCTTGAGCATTTTCCTCTTTATGTGTAATCATGTAGCCTCCCTGGCTTCCAACTACTGGCTAAGTTTATGGACAGATGATCCTGTTATCAATGGGACACAGCAGTACACAAATGTCAGACTGGGAGTGTATGGAGCACTGGGAATTTCTCAAGGTTTGCTTGATCTTACCTATTTTAAGATTAGCTGGTTCAGAATGTTTCTAATGCTCTTGATGACCTTGTAGCCCCAGAACTGCACCAGCAGTTTGCTAAGGATTTAAGCAGGTTTTTTTTCCCTTTGTAGAAAGATGAAAAACTTGAGTGAATAAAAAAAAGGCAAGCAAACCAACCTGTAAAATTATTGAACTAGTGAATATGGTTTTCTTTTGTTTGCATAAAACAAGAATGAATGTGGTTTGCAGGGGCTGATGAGCCAGCAGTTGGTGACAAAAAGTCTGACCCAGGAAGTGGCTCCTTGGCCTGTAAACGAACCGTGCTAGCCTGGTTTGCAGGGCCAGCTTGTCACAGGAGGCCATGGCTACGCTGCATCCCTTGCAGCCACGGCCTGGCTGAGCTGTGTAGGCTGGTGTTTCCTCTGACTGTTTGAGGGTCCATTCAAGGCACCACGGGGAGGCCAGCTCAGCGGCTTTTTGTGTCCTCTTTGTGGTCAAAGTTTGTTTGCCATGAAACCTGACACCCCAGGTACCCCACTTCAGAATTGCCATAAAAATCCTGCAATAAAAACTAAATCCCACCTTAAAATTCAGTGGTCTTTACTCAAGGGAAGTGCTCAAATACTACACAAAATTTTGTAATGGAGAAACAACTTCTTCCATGAGAGAAATGCGGTGTTTTCACTCTTTTTTTTTTTTTTTTTTTTTTTTTAATTTTTTTGGGTAAATTTGTG
>NW_009232256.1:45704-49274 GCF_000690835.1 Fulmarus glacialis
TAGTGAACCCCAGTTCTCAGAATTATTGTACTAGAGATGTGCTAATGCTCAGTGATGACAAAATGGAGGAAAATATTTTGTGTGAGAGGTGGAAGCAGTTAAAAACAAGTCTTCTTTTCTAGGTATTGCTGTGTTTGGCTACTCGATGGTTGTGTCAATAGGGGGAATATTTGCTTCACGACACCTGCACCTTAACCTGCTGCACAATGTCCTCAGGTCTCCAATGAGTTTCTTTGAACGTACACCCAGTGGAAATCTGGTGAACCGTTTCTCTAAGGAGATAGATACCATTGACTCTACCATTCCACCAATCATCAAGATGTTCATGGGCTCAACATTTAACGTGATTGGGGCTTGTATCATCATTCTGCTGGCCACACCTATAGCTGCTGTCATTATTCCACCTCTGGGACTTGTCTACTTATTTGTGCAGGTAGGGGGTTTTACCTGGGGGCACTGGGACCAGCAGTCACTCATCCTCTGTTATTTAAGACAGTTCTTTTCTGACTCTGCACTGGGATGGGTTTTAATATGTTTGACTTGAGTCATGCTTGACTGACTGTGCTTTGCATGGTTTATTGATTAGCTGACGTTAGCAGAGCATTTCCTTCCGTTGTCAAGTGTAGAATGACTTCTGTGCAAAAGGTAATCCTTTAGTACCTAAGCAGACTTTCTAAAAAGATTTTGAGGCAAATTTTGTATAGCTTGTTGCTCAGAGCCCAAATATGGAAAATGTATAGGCTTTTCTAAAACTTGCTTCCAAATGGAAGAGTAGCTTTTAGAGGGGTATGCATTGCTAATGTGCCTGTTTCATCACAGTATTGTTTACAGAGCAAGAGAAACAATGGCAGCCTTTCACTCCTGTCTTGTATAGGCAGGGCGTGCTTGCTTCACTCTTGCTTTACTCTTAGAAATCTAGTAGAGCCAATACAGATCAGAGGGAAGAAGCTGGGTTTTGACTTTGACTCTTGAATTAGTGAATCTATCAGGCTCCGTTACTAAACCTTGAAGGCAGTGATGTGTGTGTGTTATACTATTGAACTAAGCTTGCAGAGAAAAGAAAGAGGAGAAAATGGCTATTGCATGAGATAGTTTGATTAGCAGTTGTTTAAAGACAGCGGAGTGTATGTAATGGTCTTTTTAGGCCTAAAAGTGTTGGAGAAGACATGTATTCCCATGTGTAAGTTGAATCTCTGCAACTAACAGCCCAGATGGCAGGGAACTCTCTTACGATTCCCTTTGTCTTTTCAGACGCAGTCTGGATGTAACCATAATTCTCATATTCTGATTTGCAGAGATTTTATGTGGCCACTTCTCGCCAGCTCAAACGCCTTGAGTCTGTCAATCGTTCTCCTGTATATTCTCACTTCAATGAGACCCTCCTGGGAGTCAGTGTCATTCGAGCCTTTGAGGAGCAGAAACGTTTCATAAAGCAGAATGACATGAAAGTGGATGAAAATCAGAAAGCTTATTATCCAAGCATTGTTGCAAACAGGTAACAGTGGGGTTGAAATATTGAAAGGCAGTTATATAGGGGAGGACGTGGTTCTGCTGCCTGTGCTCCTTATTAGTTGCAGCTGTCAGCATACTTGTCCAGGGTAGGGAAGCTTGTGTGGATATATCTTTTTCGCAGATGTTTTGCTTAAACTTCTGTGCTGGAATTAAGATTACTTCTGAATTTCTTTTCTTTCTGAGAGTTCCTGCCTTACTTTTTGGTAATATTTTTTAAAAAGTTTTGATCCGTTGATCCCAATGTTAACCACAACTGCTTTCTGAACTAAGACAGGAATTTATGCACCTGAAAGGTTTGTTGATTTTGGATGCCTCTAGGTTTGCATGCTGCTGGAGCAGAACCTCAAATGTTAGTAGTTCCTATGTCACTGGCAGTACACAGGTGCCATATTACTAATCTTTTCAAAAACAAAATGTGTGACAGAACATTGGTTGGCCACATTCCTAATTCTCTGTGGGTGAATTACAGGAAAGATGCATTACATTTTTCTGTCTTGCAGGTGGCTGGCTGTCCGTCTGGAGTACGTGGGGAACTGTATTGTCCTCTTTGCAGCATTGTTTGCAGTGATTGCACGGAACAAACTCAGTGCAGGACTGGTTGGCCTCTCAGTGTCTTACTCGCTGCAGGTAATTTTACTTTTTTTTAAAAAAAAAAAGTCCTACTCACTGCAGGTAACTTTACCTTTTAAAAAAAAAAAAGCTCTGAATTGTAAGACTGCATCAGAAAGTCAGAACCGTGCTATGGCTTTGGAGGGAAAACTAATATAAGGAACGTAGGAAGAGAATAATCACTATAAATAGCATCTGGAAAGATGCTGGGAAGTACCTTCTGTGCCTTGCCTGTATGAGGGCATGTGGCTAAGATGACTTATCCCCTGCATATTAAAGGCATCTGGACTTTTCTCCTGTCCAGCATTGATTAGCCAAGATCTTGTCTGTGTTTATGCATTCCATGAACTTGCAGTGCTTTGGTTGTTTCATGTTTTTTATTTATTGCAGGTAACATATTTAGTGTAAACTGCTTCTAGACTTCTTTTCTTCTTGCAGATTACAGCATACTTGAACTGGCTAGTTCGCATGTCATCTGAGCTGGAAACCAACATTGTTGCTGTTGAAAGAGTCAAAGAATACGCTGAAATGGAGAAGGAGGTACGTTGAGTTGTCCACCACACCTGTAGAAGTCAGTGCCCTGTTCTGAGGTCTCACCCACAGCCTGGCTGAATGGGTTGGAGGGGGCAGCTGGGCGAGTCCTCTGAGCTGAGGGATGGGATAGAGTTTAGTGCTGTCAGCGCCCTCCCTCTAGGGACAGGGTGAATCTTAGCTGGTAGTTCCTGTGGGTGCTTTTGAGGTGTATCCACTGATATTTACACAGTGTTATTTAGGAGATGTGCTGTTCTGACCTGGGCTAAGCAGTGGAGCTGTACAAATGTTTTGGTTTCCTAAGTGCTTAAACATTTTTTTTTTTAATTTGTGTTTCTCTTTTTGCTCTCAGTGTGGGGAGTAAAGAGGTTTTACTTTTTTGTTTTGATTCAAATCACCTAACAACTCATTTCATCTGCAGTTGTGCCCCTCTTGGCTACAGAACAGAGTGGCTTCTCTTTGCCATGCCTGTCACTTGAACCTGACTTGAGTCACTATTTTTGCAGCCAGACCTTATGAGGACCCTTCCTAGAATTTTTTTCTCAGGTTCTGGTAGCAGACCAGTGTTCACACAGTTAAAAGCCTTTTTGTTTGGCACTGGCAGTGAATGCGGTGGGGTGTGTTCTCTTCTCTCCCACCTCTGGGAGGCTGAGGCAGCAGCTGTTTACTTTACCAGCTTGTTAATCTTTTAGTGCTTATGTCTCAGTTAAACTGCTTGTAGTTGCATGTCTGGCTTTCCCAATGGTTTCCTTGCTGTGGTGGGGGTGTACAAACAGGTTATCTGAATACGTTATCTGAATAGCTGCCTCTATGATTCTGATATTTGTAAGAGGAAAGTTTATCCAGCAAGTGGGACTTGTGATAGCAAAGCCCTTGGCTACATATACCATTTCATCTGCCTTGGGGCAGCTCTTTCCC
>NW_009232256.1:49305-60303 GCF_000690835.1 Fulmarus glacialis
ACAGTTCCTTTTGCAAATTACACACTAACAAGGATTTTTCTTAATTGCTTTCCTTGACTCCTCTGAGCCTATGTCCAATTGAAGGAGGAACTGATCAGGTATGTCTGTGTGGTTCTTTCAGGCTGAATGGAGTATTGAACAAACTGCCCCAGCGAGTACCTGGCCTGAGGAAGGGAAGGTTGAGTTTCGAGGCTATGGTTTACGTTACCGGGAAGACTTGGATTTGGTTCTGAAAAACATAAATGTTACCATAAATGGGGGTGAGAAGGTAATGAATCTGAATTTATAATAGTGTTACTGTTTATAAGCCTGCATGCATAAGCCAAAGAGAGGTCTAACCCTGTTTCTGTAGTGTGTCTTGGGTCCTTAAGAACTAGAAGAGCTTCTGTAGAATCAGTCTTACTGTAACTGGCAGATGTAGTGGGCTCTTACCCTTTTCAACGTGTGTCCTGCATCATGGGATAAAGATACACTATTATGCGGGCTTGTGAAGTATCCTTTGGGCTGGTTTCGTAAGGAAGTGAGGTTTATGCTGTTGTCTTTCCTCTTCCCAGGAAATTTTGCTAATTTGTTTGCCGTAAACAAAGAGGAGTACAGGTTGCAGAGGGATTAAGTTAATTATAGTCTCAAGAAAATGAGCTATTAAGTAGAGGGGGGAAGCCCTGATCTAGTGAGGCAGAAGTTGTAAGGTGAGACTCTGCAGGAAAAAATGGGACGTCAGAGTAGATTCTCTGGATCTGGCCAAACTGATGGCCAGATACGTGTGTGTCTCTCCTACTGCTTCCTTGCACATGCGCTCACACGCATCCCACCTCAGTCCTATGTGGACTCTCTGATGTTTAATAATAGTGTGATCTTGCACTGCAGCATAAAAGGTAGTTGCAAGACAGATCTACTATCCGCCTGCCTTATTTGTGGTATCCAACTAGGCATTTGCTTTTTTCCTAAGTGCATGATTTTTACCTACAAATATGGGCACAATACTACCTCAAAAGTGGTTAGAAAGGGCAGATGGCAAGAGATGTATCAACCAAACAAAGTAGCAATCTTTTATATTTATTTAAAAAAAGAAAAGAATTGGTGAAGACTTCAGTCTAACTGGGAAGCAAAACATAGGGTATGAAACTGAGTGCTTTTGGTATATTTTTGCTATAAATTCGAACAAGATAAATGTCAAGTCAGCAATTATAACTGTGAAGCATGAACCAAACAAAGGATTAGGGAAACCTTGGCCTGCTCTACCCAATTCCATCTGCCTTTCTAGAAAAAATGAAAACTTCTGTGATTGGATTGCAAATTTTGACTGCTTTTTGTTCTCGTTTTTTTCATATCCAGTGATTTTTCTTCCGCTTTGATCAGCCTCAATTTGTTACGCTGTTTTGGGGTGTTGATAGCCCAGCAGATATGACAACTTTCTGAAAATGTGTCAGTTTTGGGTAGTTGCGTGGAAATGCTTTAACTCTTCCCCAGAGTAAGTTGTTCCTGTATTTCTTCCCAACAGATTGGAATAGTTGGAAGAACAGGAGCTGGAAAATCCTCACTTACTTTAGGTTTGTTTCGGATTAATGAAGCAGCTGAAGGAGAAATTATTATTGATGGAATAAATATTGCAAAGATAGGGCTCCATGACTTGCGGTTCAAGATCACAATCATCCCTCAGGTAGGTGCGAAATCCTGCCATTACCAGAACCTGTTTTGTAACAATGCTGTTTCTGTAATGTACTGGGGAGAATATATTTATTCCTTTTCTGATCTATTGCTATGAAATTGAGTCATTTCAGCATGCCCTTTCATGGACTTGAAACTAAGCTTTTTTCCTAGACTGGCTTCGATTTGCTTGTGCTGGGTAACAAGTAGCAGCTTGGCTATGGCCGAGTTGTGATGTGGAAGGAAAACCTTGGCCTTTGGACTCATGGGCTTTGTCAGCACCCCACGCTGATCACTGAAATGGTATAGACAGCTTAGCCTGAGTGGGGAGGTCTGATCCCAGCTGAACACCTGATCAGGGTCTCTTAGTTAACTGGGACCATTGCTCTTTTGGCCAGTAGAGGGGAAGTAAAGTCTGAGTATTTCCACTTGTGGAGAGTCCTCAGGGGACTTTTTCTAGAGATTGGTTTCCACTTTCATTTTAGGTAGTTCTGTTCTTTTTAGAAATGAGATGAAGTTACTGCATAGGCTAGTCGTGAGGGATTGGGATTTTGCATTGCTATTTCAGTTTGATAGGCACTCTTCGGGCCTTTGTACAAAGCATTCTGACTTTGGCAGGATCTCGTGAGTGAGGTATGCAGTACTGTTCACTGACAGAAACCTGTACATAACCATCCCAGTCTAGCCTAGCAACTGTGGGTTTGATAGTCCAAAACATTTGGAAATACGGCTTTACAAGCACTGGACTTACAGCCTCGAGTCTTCTTGTTCTTACTGTGTAGCCTTTATCGCCTGCCAGTTCTGATTCAAAGACAGACCATAAAACGTGGTTATATAAATCACTGTTGCAGCACACTGGCAAAAACAAGTGACCACACTGTAAAAGTTTTTCTGCACCACTTCTTTTGGAAATCTGGGGGGCACTTTGCTTTCTCCTTTTGATCACTTTGCATCAGTCTGACACTACTAGGTCAAAAGTATTTCCAAAGTAGATTTCTCCATGTCCAAGAAAAAATGCATTTGTTTCATTAATACTGCAGCTGAAGACTTTTGAAATATTTACAGATGATGTAATTCCTTAAGAAGTGGAAAGTTGATGTAGTAGTCCCTGCTGACAGAAGGTTGGGCAGGGAGTGCCTGTTCTTTAACTTAGTAGCCCAGTAAAAGGAAAGTTGGGTGTGTTTTTGTGTTTTTTTTTCTTTTTTCTTCTGGATTCATGAGTTAATGACTCATGGGAAGATCTGGAGTGCTAGAGTCTGCAGAGGGCAGAGGTCAGGCCCCAAGAGGTGTAAGGAATAAGGGTGAGGGAGAATAACTTGCTGTTATTGGAAAAAGTGAGGTCTCACTCCTAAATTCAGTAGATTAGCTTGCTTGCAAGTGCATCTGGACATGTTGTTTTCCTTTCACTATCTAGGAAGTATTTTTGGAGCACTTGCCATGTTCTGTGTACATTGTCAATTACCTCTTTCTATGACTAGGATCCAATATTGTTTTCTGGCTCTCTGCGTATGAATCTTGATCCTTTTGACCAACACACTGATGAAGACATTTGGAGGTCTTTGGAGTTGGCTCACCTGAAAAACTTTGTATCGTCCCTTCCTGATAAACTTAATCATGAGTGTGCTGAAGGTGGAGAGAACCTCAGGTATGTCAAAGAGCTGTGCTTGTGAAAATTGCCTTAAGAAATGAATGAAAACCGAGAGGTGTGTATGTGCCCTCCCATCTGCAGCTAGACTTTCCACTTCTAGAAATCTTGCAGCTCACTTGGGACAGTATGTAGCTAGACCCTAGCAGTGTGGGGCTCACCCCCAGCCCTGTATGAGAATCTGGGGAGGGAGTTGGGGAATTCTTAATGCATGACCAGGCAATCAACCAACTAGATTTTAAACTCTCAAGTTTGGGAATTCAAACTAATTTAAGAAATATTTGAGGTTTGACAGCTTGGGCCGCCTTAGAAAGGATTTTAGTAGCAGCAGCCTGCTATTTATAGTGGGATGCTCTGAACTTACCATGGCTCTTGCCCAACAGATGCAGTTTTTGTAAGGGAGTTGTTAGCTTGCTTTTTGCACCATAACAGGGATATGTTCAATCTGTAGAAACCATTTAAAGTCCAGTCCTCAACACTGCGTTGATTCAGTTATGCTGGATCCATTTGTAATGTATTCTCTTATTATGTTGCCAAGACTTCATTGTGAGGGGGATGTAGTTTCAGATGCTGTTAGATACTGAAGTAGTAAGACTGACCTTATCTATTTTGCTGGATTCTTGGCACCTATACTTTAGAAGAGTTTTTCCAAGAAATTGCTGGGCTTCAAAATGAATACTGAAAACTTGTTCTGACTCTTTTCCACACCCTCCCATCCTATCTCTGTAGTGTGGGACAGCGCCAGCTGGTGTGCCTGGCACGAGCTCTGCTCAGGAAGTCCAAAATCCTGGTTCTAGATGAAGCCACAGCTGCTGTTGATCTTGAAACAGATAAGCTTATACAGCAAACAATAAAGTCTCAATTTGAAGAATGTACTGTATTAACTATAGCACATCGTTTGAACACAATCATGGACTACACGAGGTAAAGTAGTAGCACTTTTATCTTGAAGAATGGCATGTGTGACCTGCATTGTGCTCTACTTAAACAAGCATCTTTTTGTTAGCTAAATGTTTACCAGTGCATTTTTAGCCACCTCTCAGCAGAGCTGCTGGAATCCCTGTTTCGATGGGAGGTGGGGGAGGGGGGTGGTGTGTGTGTGTGTGTGTGTTGCGCGCGTGCGTGTGTTCTGGCTTGCAGTGGCTGTGCTTGGCCTGGGGAGCTCCTCTGATCCCTCTGTCGCACTGCTGTTGTGCCATTCCTGCCCAGGCAAACCAGGAAGGGGAGGGAGGCGAGGATAGGAGTCTATTCCTGGGTCTTGCCCTAATTTAGGCACAGCTGGAAGAGGCATCACAGCTTTGGGGAGCTCATACCCTAAACTAGACACAGACAAGGAATCAAAGGGGCAGGTCCTGTGCTTGTCTGAAGTTTATTCAACGTTTCTCTTTCCATCACTCTTGGTTATAGTTCATACAGCCTTCCTCATCCTCAGCTGCCTTGCTAAAGTGTGGTTGAGGGCAGAGTTTTACCTCATAATTTCAGTTTTAAGCTCTCTTGTCCTTCTTATCACAGAATGGCAGAGAGCAAAGTGACCAGTGATAAGATTTTTGTGTACTTTTGTAGACATCTGTTTGTACTGTCAGTATTGAAAGATAAGAGACAGGAGCATTGCCTGCGCCAGGCCAGCACCAGCAGTACTGTCACCAGATGAACACCCAATTCAGTCATGGCAGCGGGTAACACCGTGCAGCAGCACTTGCTGAGGGTTTAGCGAGTCTCTCTGCAGTGCCTGGCCAATTAGTGGAGGTAGCTGAAGGCAGTGTTTTAACTGTGAGCTGACTTTACTGACTGTGGTAACTTGCTTTGTAAACTTCCTAATTCCAGCTGCGTGTTTGTTTTGCATAAGCTATGTCTGTGTTTGTATTTCGTCAGCAGAAGCTGTGTAACATCAGTTGATGTGGTGCAGTATTGTGGGAAGGCTATCTTGCAAGGTCTTAGGGGCTCTCACTCACTCACCTTGACCAGAAGTGCTGCCATTTAGTTTCTGGCTGGCTTGGAGCACAGTCAAAAGTCTCATGGCTGCCTGCAAATGACGGGGTAAACATATGCTACATAAAAAATAGACCAGACAGACTATCTTCAATGAGGTCAGGAAGGACAGAGTTGAGAACCTCTGTCCATTCATACAGTCTGGACTGTCTTCGCTTGCATATGATGGCTATGCTACAGTCAGTTTCTGTCTGTACATATACATCTGTGTTCATTGGCTTTCTGGATCTTCTTGTGACCATTTTTTTTTTTTTTTCTTTTTTCCCCCCCTTGTTTTACAGAGTTTTAGTCCTGGACAGAGGAGAAGTGGTGGAGTGTGGTAGCCCAGACAACCTACTTCAGGAAAAAGGCATTTTCTATAGCATGGCCAAAGATTCAGGCTTGGTGTAGCATTTGAACTTGGTTAGTTCGTGTGGGGAAGAGGGACGTGGTACATTCAGAGAACTGTAACTTCCCCTGAGCTGGTGTGAACCGTACAGTTCAGTTTCAGACCTAGTGAAGTCAGCCAGAGCATGGTGATGGAAGTAACATAAAATGCAATTATTTTTTTTTTCCATTCTCCTTAGTATTGATTTTAGCCAGCTTTAGGAGAAGCACATAGACTGTGCAAAACACTTCAGACACTTTTAATTTTTGCCTGAAATCTGTCATTATATGCTGAAACGTAAGGTGGAGCGATTCATCAGAGAAGTTCAAAAAAGCTTTCTTTTCATCTGCTCTTATGTTCTGAAGCCCCCATTTTTTTGTTTAAAACATTTTTGCAAATGCTAGTTATTTGCTTGTTTGCTGATTCCTCATTTGCTGAGCCATCTATTGTGGGATGCACTTGGAACATTTTGTGGTATATAGTACTATAGTCCAAAGATTTTTCTTCTTGTGAAATAACTGTGTGCCAGACTCTCTCATTATGGCATTTACTGTACATGGTTAATGCTTTTATGCATTCTCCTAAAGGTTTCATGTGTTTACAGTGTATAGCAGCAAGTTCACTATAGTAAGTCAGTAGTGCTGATGTGAAAAAGCACAGTCAACTTCACAGCAGTATTTAAGCATGTCTAGAATGACAATCACTCCAAAACCAAATGTGTGCAGCAATTGGTGTGTTGCAGTATGCAGTACCTGATCTTACACCCAGTTCACTCAGGAATTCTGACTTGGGTGGCGAATCCTGGTTACGCCTGTGGGGACTAGGCTGGGAAGTGAGGATTTGCCCGAGCGGAGGTTGCAGGCTCGGCATGACATTGATTGTAATACCCTTGGCTTTGGCAGTTCTGTGCTTTAATAGAAGCTCTGCCACATCAAGGACCATTAGCCTTATATCGAAGAAACATGCCCTTCATGCTGCTGTTGTTGACTCTTAAATTTTGTGGGAAACTGTTCTGTTACAGTTGTTTAAAAAAAAAAAGAAAAAGTTTTACCGTTTTTAAAGTTGTGTGTCAGAAGGGTCTAACAGTTCAATTAGCAATGGATTCTGATTTCCATGATCTATGTTGAATGTTCAGTTTTCTGTGGGAAGAAAAAAGTTACTTCTCTCATGTTCTGATTAGTCTTATTTTAAAGGAAAATGCTGGAAGAAGGCAAACTAAGTCAGACGGACCCAAATACTCAGCACTCTGAGAATGTGGACTTCTGTGAATGATATTGCTGACCTTAATACCAGACAATTGTCGTCTTTAGAGTAAAGCTATTTATTTTTTTGTAAATTATGACTCTCTGAAATTGAATAGACTGAAATTTTCTTTGGTATTTTTTGTAATGACTGTACAAATATTTGCAAAGAACTTGCAGTAAAAAAAATTGTTTGAAAGATAACATGATGTGTCATTTCTTGCTTTGTGTTTGACAAAGGGTTAGCTTGGTCAGTTCAGGTTTTTGCCCTGAAAATAGAAATTATTGGTACTGCTTAGACTAGCCAGGCTGCTAGGCCTGATGTCTGGGAGGGTGTTAGGGTAGATAAGAAACCTTGAGTGCAAGTAACGGCGTGCTGTGGTAGGGCTGGATCACATCTCATGGTTTCTCTTGTAATTTGAGTACTGCAGTTTGTAACAATGGATCAGTAGAGCAGGATTCAGCGGTGCTGCGGACCTTTGTCATACCCATGGTGTCCATGGCATATGTCTGCCACATTTCCTGGGCACCTTAGTGTTAATTTCCTCCATGGAAATGGAATGAGCAAGGGGTGATTTGGAATTTTGGAGAGGAGCGGTGGGTTTTGGTTTTTCAAATCATCTAACACTTACGCAGCATTGTGATGGACAGAAGGGTGGAAAGATTGGAGCAAATAGTTAGTAAGGAATGGAGCACAGAGCAGAGAAATGAGCTTGTCAGGTAGGGTGCGTGGCTGGTACCGTTTTACTTAGCTGCATTAAAATGGAGACAGATCTATCTGCAGAGGAGACCCAGAGGAGGAACTGTGAATACCACCATGAGACCTTTCTTGCCTGGGGACAGGCATCCTCCAGGAACACTTTGTGATGCTTCCCCTTCCACCCCCTCCTAGGAGAGCCCTGGGAAGGAAAGGGGAGAGGGACCGCTGGCATTGGATGACCAGACAGCAAAGCTCCCTCTGCTCTCTCCTTGCCTGTACAAACTAAGCGATCACCAACACCTTCCTCAAGGCAGAGCTGCGGAGAACGTCCAGTGAAGAAATTCAGACAGGATGTCAAATACCTTTGAAAAGCCTCGTGGGTTTAGTGTAGCTCATTACTGAGATGGGGACTCTGCAAGTACTCTGCAGGTTTGGGATTGAATTCAAAGGAAGTTGTACTGCTAGAGTTCTTACTTTGGTGGAAACTGCTTTCAGATTCGAGAAAGTGATGCTTTCCATTGCACACCAATTAGCAGAGATTTACAAGCCTTAACATCATGTAAGTCCTTTGAAAACAATGGAACGGCACTTAGGAGCATGGTTTGTTTGAAATACAGCACCTGCAGAATTATGCTTCTGCTGTTGTGCTGGTTTTAGCTGGGATAGAGTTAATTTTCTTCACAGTAGCTAGTATGGGGCTGTGTTTGGATTTGTGCTGAGAACAGTGTTGATAACACAGGGATGTTTTCGTTCCTGCCTTACACAGAGTCAAGGCCTTTGCTGCTTCTCATCCCACCCCACCAGCGAGGAGGCTGGGGGTGCACAAGAAGCTGGGAGGGGACACGGCTGGGACAGCTGACCCCAACTGACCAAAGGGCTATCCCATACCATATGACGTCATGCTCAGCATATAAAGCTGGGGGAAGAAGAAGGAAGGGGGGGATGTTCGGAGTGATGGCGTTTGCCTTCCTAAGTAACAGTTACGCGTGATGGAGCCCTCCTTTCTTGGAGATGGCTGAACACCTGCCTGCCGATGGGAAGGAGTGAATGAATTCCTTGTTTTGCTTTGGTTGCGTGTGCAGCTTTTGCTTTCCCTATTAAACTGTCTTTATCTCAACCCACGAGTTTTCTCACTTTTACCCTTCTGATTCTCTCCCCCATCCCACCAGGGGGGAGTGAGTGAGTGGCTGTGTGGGGCTGAGTTGCCGGCTGAGGTTAAACCACGACAGCTGTGTAAAATGTTTGCAGTGGAGTTGTCTGTGTAGGAGTGACTTAAACTGCATTTGCAATCTCAAACTGGGTACGCTGGAAAGTGTCACTGGATGTTCTCTGTCCTATTTACGGGCTGTTTACGATCATTTGGGGAACTCTGTGTCCAAAATGCTGTATTTTGTAGGATAACCTTGTAAATAGTGCAAGGGGTCAGAAGACGGCTTTTTGTGTGTGCTTCAGTCTTGTTCGTTTTCAATGATGTGGTTATTAACATGCATCAGTGTTCTCCGAGTTTTATATATTTATACACTTGCTAGCACAAACCGTTCTGCCCCAGCTCTGGAGTAGATACTCTTTTCTGTTTGCCCTAAATACCTGTCAGTGCATTGTGCTGCTGCTGCTTTGATTGATGATCCTGATTCCAAATGTCTGTCGTCATAAAAATGATGTCTATCTTGTCTGGATATAACTTGAACAAAATTGTATTATGCATGGTGAGGATCAGTCTGAACTAACCTTTACTGCACACAGAGCTAGCCGAACAAATGCAGCTTTTTTCCCACAGAACCTATGTGTAAGAGCAGTGTCATGTAGGTACCTTGAGGTAGGAGCAATACAGCTGTGAGATCCTGTTTCAGCTAGGAAAGAGAGGGCCGTATACTGATCCCTGCATGCAGTGTTGCTGGGACCAACTGCAGAAAATGATACAATTTGCTGCAAAGTGAGGTATTAGAATCTGGCATTAAACCAAGTAGATTTTCCTTATTTAATCTGTTTTCAGTTTTGTGCATGTGTTTGGACCTAATGCTTATTTAGTACTTGGGACACTTTCAGCACTTTGGGCAAGTGAAGTCTAGCCTGACGGCACGTGGCCTCCAATACAAGAGAGTCCGGTGCCATCCAGGAGGGATGGGTGATGTTACAGCCTGGGGTGATGAGCCTTCCCTCCAGCTGGGGGGGGCACTAGTAAATTCAGGGGTGTGACACTGAATTCGAGCAGCTGAGCTCAGAGTCATGTAGCAGACACCTATTTTCTTTGAATGCCTTGATGTCACATATTTTCCTTTATGTGGGAAAGCTAATGCCAGCTCTGAAAGATGGCATCTAGGACAGGCGGTGGGAACTGTACTGGGAGTGTGTACTGCAACGAGCAGCTTAGTCCTCGGGAAGAACGTGAGCTGGGCACCCTCATCCAGCTGCTGCAGAGCAGGGTTTCCCTGAAGTATATTGCTGTGCTGTACTGCCTGTGTTCATCCTGTTCTTGTCCTCCAGGTCCCCTCCTGGTGAAGAGACAATTACCTGCCCTCTGGGAGGGTCTTCATCGCTGGTAGTCTTGTGCTTCTGTAGGTGGGTAGGTTCTCACTTCCTACAGAGCATGTGGAAGCCCAGCTCCATGGTTTTCCTCTTTTTTTTTTTTTCTCTTCTTTTTTTGTCAAGGACGGCAAAATTAATGTGGAGTAAAATGGAAACCTTATTTAGCTGCATTGTAGGCTATTTATGTGTATTTTGTGAAAAATCTGCCAAATACCTGTCAGGCGCAAAAGTAAGTGGCCAGACTTAGCATTCTTGCTCTTATCTAGAGAAAGGCTGTGCCTCTCTCCAGTTCATTCCATGCTCTTTGCTTTATGGACTATTTCTTCCAGTCTTTGAAAAGACCCTTACCTTTCAAAGCAAAGCTCTTTTTTTTCTCTCGGAACCATTTTGTTCCAATCTGTTCATTAAAATGTTAAGGATCTGTGAAACTAGTTCAGCTCCTGCTGTGCTGCATCGTCTGTCGTACAGCAATACTGTGTGTGCCACTGCAGCCCACATGAAGCTAGTGGTGGTGGTGTTAATAATAATAATAAACATTAACATATTTATTATAAACATGTTAATATTTACAAAAGAGTAAAAGAAAACCGTTGAATTTACTGTGTCAGATTTCAGTGCATGTTGATATATCCTGGCTGACATTATTTGCTGCGACATGGAAGATATCTCACATCTGGAAGAGCTGATTCTGCTGAAAAAACAGCTCAGGATTTTTAGGAGACTTGCAAATAACACCCTAGTTCTTCATGGGTGTGCATACAGCTACTTCTGTAAAACTTTTCCGACTCTTGAGGCATTTCTGAAGACATCCTCTACTGGTTCAACCGCAATGTAGCACAGAAACAGTTGGGCTGTGGGTCACTGATGCCTTTAACACTTTGGC
>NW_009232256.1:60332-89360 GCF_000690835.1 Fulmarus glacialis
GAGTGTGGCTTAAACTACGGGTTTGGCATGAACTTGGTGTAAATCTATGCATGACACCTATTTTCTAGCTTTGGCAATTTCGGTATTACCTTAAACTTGGAATGATGGAACAAGAATCTTTTTTTTTAGGTTGTTTTTCTCTCCTGCATATGATGTGCTTTCACTTCGTTTGAGATAGCCTTAAATGAAGAGGAAAAAGGAAAGGGGAAAAAAAAAAAGTAAATTAACTTGGAATTGAAAGCCCTAACTCTTGATGTCCAGATTGGACGGACAAATGAACAGTGAGTTTTATAGCACTAATTCAGCTCTTGACCTCATTTCATACGATTGCATGGGAGTCCTATACTGGCTCAGCTGGCAGAGTGGGCGGCTTTGCGAGGATGCAGGGCTGCCGCGGGCACGCGCTCCGGCTGGGCTGGGCTGTCTCGCAGGGGCTGTGTAGCGGCGATGCCCGCAGGCTCCCAAACCCCCTGCTCTGGGTTCTCCCTCCATGGCCTGGCCTGGCCGTCCAGCCGCAGCCTGCCTTGGGCTGGAACACGGCTCAGCCTACCCGGCCGAGAGCGTAGTTGGAAATACGGGTTCTCCCGCAGAAACGCAGCGACATCGTGTGTTCTTGCTGTGGTCTAGGTAAAAACTTGTTTTTTTTCTCTACTGGACCTAGAGTGAAACACTTGTTTTGCTCCAAAGGGAAAAATAGAGAGAGTTAGGAAGCCACTGAGATGTCAATAAACCCTCTTTAGATTAGTGGATTTTATTTGGACTTTGAGTGGGTAGCTAACGCTGAGCTGAACACAGCTGCTCTCCATATGTTGCACTTAACGCTGCACAATTGCTATTAAAAATTAATGCTGCTAAAGTGTAGACAAGCGCAAGTCCAGGCGTTCCTCTTGATCAGCTCTAGACATTCAGATTACTGGAGGTGTTAGACAGACTCTTACTTCTTAACATTTAAAATTTCTTCAGAGCAATTTATGAAATAGGCTGTTAGCACAGTTCTGAGCCTGCTGTAGTTACCTCCTGTGCTAATTGCATAATTCAATCAAATAGTCTAATCTAGGAGAAGTACCTTTGCAAAGACCCAGCAGACCTGTCCTTTTAAACACCACTTTCTGTTCCTTAAACCAGATTTTCAAGAGGATGGTATCTCCAAGTATTAACTCTTTCATATATTTTGCTTTAACCAACTTCCAGATAACTTCTTGTGATGACTATTACCTTTTCTGTGAGACTTGAGCTCCAGTTTCTGACTTATAGTACCACTTGGACATAAAGTTGGGGACTCTGGCTCATCTGAAACATGGGGTTTTTTGTCACGTGTAATTTTGGGAATTGCTTTTCTTTTGCCCTTTCAGCACAGCTTGACATGTGAAAGCTGATGGTATTTTTGCTTGCTCTTACTTTGTGCAAGCCAGCTGCAAAACTGCGCCCTTTCAAAGATTACCAGTATGAAAGTATGTTTTGATTATTTTTGCCTTCTGTTGCCTTCTCTTTTCATTACCAACTTGGGAAAGGAAAACGAGCATTTAAAAGATGAGATAAGGTATGCTAAAAGATGTCTTTCAGAATTATCCAGCAACATGGGCACTTCTGTTTCTCTTTGACCTCAGTTAAGAAAAAATACCTAACTTATATCTCACTAGTTCTAAATGCTCCTGGTTTTCAGATCCAGTGATAAACCTTTAGAGTGCTCATAACTTGTATCTGTTGTTTGAATATTTTTTGTCACTGCGCTTGAGTAAGGTTTGGAGAAAGTAGGGGGGAAAAAATTGCCTCTTTCCTGGTATTTGAGCACCGGTATGGCAGCAAGCATTGGACTTCAGTATCTTAGGCACTTGTCCAGCAGAAACTGTTAACTGCTCTTAACGTGAGTGAAGAGGCTACTGAACAGCTGTCGGATAAGAAACTGATGGGTTTTGCTGGTCTGGGTTGACTCTTGCCAGTTTGAACTCTCCCATCCCCTCCCCCATTACTCCTTTTTACACTATATTTACTTTAGCTTACTGAAGAGAGCCGTTTCAATACTTGATTCTATTTTTATTTCAGCTTTCTAGAAAATGAAGTGCTTTAACAAAAGTCACAGTAAACAGCAGTATATCACAGTGCGATTTGTTTGTCACATTTTCTTGTTGTGATTCCTGAGGAGAGACTTGGGGACAGCCCTGACCGCAGCTCCTCGGCACTGCAGGAAGCCCAGGAAGGCTTTGCTTTCAGCTGCCGTTTGGCTTGTTAAAGTAACATCTGAAAGATGACCACGCCAGAGGCTCTGCGGCACCAGGGTGGCACATGCAGGAGGTAAACTTGCACTCAAGAAGAAAACCAGGAATGAACCACCAGGTCGACAGGTGAGTCCCTGCTACTTTCCCCATCTGCCAGACTGCCACGCTGCAGGGATCAGAGGAGGACACTTTCCACCACGCAAATTCTTGTGGCAAATTCAATTCGGAAATGTCGGTGTCGGCGTTTGGACATGCTCCACTGTGACCAACCAATTTGGCAGTGGGACTGCTCCAAGCCTTCAAGCAGAAGGAATGATGTTCTGCTGCCCAATCCTGGCCAAGTTACTCTCTCCTGCGCCAGCAAGCCTGTGTCTAAGCTGGCTCTCTTCCTCCAGGCAGTCTGTCAGCCCTCTGCACAGCAAGACACGCTTCGGGCCCCTCCAAAGCTGACACGGAAAGCGATGGAGTGGATCTGATCCCCAGCTGCGACAACAGGCAGCCCACAGGCAGCTGTATGCTCTCGTGCTTAGTGGCATCCCACTTCCTCTTCCCTACTCCCCCAGTGCCTGTACACTGTGGGTGACTAGATCCAGCCACTGCCTTGGAGTCCACCGCATCTGTGTAAGAACAGCGCTCAGGTGAGCAGTCCTTAAGACGTTGGCAAAAGATTAAAGTTCTGCCTGGAACTTAGGACAAGCTGTAAACAGTTAAGTTTGCTTGCTACCAGTTAAATTCTTGTTTGCTGTCCATAAAATCTTGTTGGCTTTTGAAAATAATCTGTGTAATCTTTAAGTCTGGCAGTATATTTGGGCTCCACTTATAGTATAAATCGGAAATGCAGTGATCTTTTTCTTTTGGCTTGTTTGCTTTTATACCATAAAAGTAACAAGGCGGTTAAGTTCTGACTAGCTCATTTTCAACAGAAGAGTGAGGTTTTGGTACCTGGAAACATAATGAAAATGGAATTGCTAAGTTTCCTCCGGAAATAACGTGTATCCCAAGTCATCCCTTCTCATCTGCTCACTATGGTTATAGCTTAAACAAGATTTGGTTGAGTGTCAGGCATTTTAGAGTAAAACCAAGATAACTCAATTATGAGATCAATTACTCCTGATAGTGGTGGCATTATGGTATACTCCATGAGTGAGTCATGCAAGGCCCGATTCTTCCATCAGTCTGTAGAACAGTCCCTTCTGAGCTATTAAGTGTTCCAGAGTATCAAATTCAGCTATCTCACCATTTTCCAAGACTAAAATCCTGTGAAGGTTAAAACAGAAGTGTAAGCTTGGGGACACGCCAGCAGCTGTAATAAACTTAGTTATTTCTACTTATTTCTAAAATAAATTTCAGTACTTGCTTGTTACTCAACCAACCTTTCCAGCAGTTTTCAGCTGGGAAACAGCTGTGGGATATAAACAGGTTTCTGATGAGTGACTATTCAAGTACTGAGTTTGTGGGAGGAGAGTTTTGTGGCAACTGAGACTGGAGTAAGATTTGTGGATGTGTATTTTAGCTTCACGATTTTAAGATGAAGCAAAGCGCTGTAGCCATGGTTTTGCTGTCAGTGGGCGAAAAAGGGGTATGACACAGCGTGAAATGCATCACGTGGGAATAAATGATCTTTGATTAACCTATTGGTGCCTAGCTGATGTAAGATGGCTCCTACAATTTCTAAAGCAAAGCTTTGAGGGTTAAACAAGAAAAGGACATAAATGAAATTGCTGTTCACTAACACTCTGTGGGGTTTGTCTAGTTCACACAGGTTGCCTGTGTCTTCCTTCCTCCTTAGGAAAGTGGCTGAAGATCTTACCTGTCGCAGTCCATGATGGTGTTTATCCGGTGAGCTATTGTTAACACTGTGCTGTCTTTGAACTGAGCCCTCAGGGTGGACTGAATCTGAAGATCAGTTTCTAAATCTACTGCTGCTGTGGCCTCATCTAGAATGAGAATTTTGGCTTTCCAAAGAAGTGCTCTGGCCAAACAAACCAGCTGTTTCTGACCAGTGCTGCAAGTAAGAAGAGGGATGGTAAACTGAGAGCAGTAGTCACTTTTCCTGGGGTCAGAATACGTGATTAATTTGAAAATAGCAATGAAAAGGTGATTGTTTCCTTTCCCTGAAAGGGTGATTGAGGCTGGTGGCACTGCATGAAACAACCTAAGGAAATGAAGGGAGTGTATTACCATAGCACCCAGGAGATCTGCACCTGGAACAGGGTTCCAGTGTTTTAAGTACTGCACAGACGCAAGCCACCACAATGATTACGTCTCAAAGGTCTTCCACTTGGTGTCGTATGATTTGATTTCATGCTGCTAAACAGGACAATAATGCAGCAATTTGCTGTCTGGGCACTTTTTTTTTTTTTTTTAAATGAATTAGACTCCTTGTCCCACTAGCTCTATGTTTTCCTAGCCCATAGGCTGGCACTGCCCTGCCACTGTCTTTCTGCAGATAAGGTACCTTAGGTTTTCGCCTTGGTCAGTGCATTTATATTCCAACTGATCTGGCAAATCTGCAACGAAGTTCTTGAGCTGAGTCAGTTCCAAAGCTGTCCAGATGTCTGCATCAGTGTATCGGTTTAATGGGTCGAGATTCATTCTTAGAGAGCCAGAAAACAAAACTGGGTCCTGAGCAGAGAGACAGTACAAACAACTCCTGAAATGAGTTATAAAAATGAGCTCTCCGGTTTTCCCTGCTGGGTGCAAATCTGTGGCTAATGTTATATTGAATGGAAGACTAGCATGGCATAGAGGTTATTTCCAACTTTGAAATTTCTGAATGTCCCTTCTCTCACAAAATCTTTATAAACCCTTCCTAGGTGTTAAGACTTACAACACTGCTGAAGCATTTTGGAAATTAATTTCATACCTGGGGAATGACAGTTATCTTGTTTCTTAGGTCATGGAGGCCTAGTTGAGCAATATCTAGTCCATCAATTAGGATCGCTCCTTCTGCAGCTTCCACTAATCGCAGCAGTCCCACAGCAAGAGTAGATTTCCCAGCTCCTGTTCTTCCAGTTATGCCGATCTGTAAAGTGCAATGGAAAACTTTGGTTTTGATGTTGATCGTTTTCCACAGTTGGACAGACCTGTCACGTAGTTCCTCTTGGCCTTTTGAAGAGAGACAGCTTTGCATGGATCAAATCTTTAGGGCTGCTCAAGATTCACGTACTCTAGCAATACATTCTTAAAGGTAATAATTTATAACTAGTAATTGTTTTGTATGAAAGGGAATCTTGAAAGCCTTTGATGGGAAGAATAGCTACAAGACTTAGCAGCTAGAACAGGGTCTTGATGTGGCACTACATTTAAAAAGTGAAATTCCTTTGCTGTAAGTCTGCTAACCCTCTGTGAAATGAAATTTCACTCAGAAGAATGTCTAGTGTATGCAGCAATCCTGGAAACACTACTTTGTACTAGAAGAGGTATGCATTGTGATTGATGGGCTCATACCTCACTGCAGCCTTCACGCTTACAAGTTACTATACCTTGGTGTAGGGCAGGGACTGTATCTGCCCAGATCTGATCACTGCAAAACGCTGTTCACACTTTGTAGCTCTTCTGAAACAAGTGGCTTTGCTTACCTTCTCTTGCCCATTGATGGTTAGATTGACATGCTTCAGTGCTAACTCCAAATTTGGCCTGTATCGCAAACTATAGTTTCTAAATTCAATTCTTCCTTCAGTGAGCCAAACTTGACCTTGAAGTTTGCCATTCAGAGTCCAGGGTGCCTAAACAGATAAAAACAAACAGCAATGTATAAAGCTGATTTAAATCAAATGGCCATACTGAAACAGGAAGCTTATGAAGACGTCTGTGCCAAATTCCCCTGATCTGTTTAGTGTTTCCAAAAGAGGAAAGGCCTCTAACTTTCATATTGCAAATGCTGACTTTTTACTTTGTGCAAAGATGCCAATCATCTTAACTGAAAATAGGGACAAACATTTGTTTGTATGTCAGAGTTCTGACATTGAGTGGTTCCATAAAAAAAATATTTATACGCCTCTGTAAACAGGACTGTGAAAGTCTCCTTTCGTAGGATCTCAGGTCAGCACATGGGGAAATAATTTTAATGATTACAGAACAAAAATGATTGCACTGGAGACTTTTAGTGGCTAAAAGGCTATCTAGCAGCCATCAGTTATCAGAGTGTTGCATCTGAACTTGCACAATAAATACATACTCCAAATATGGGCAGAAAGTACAGCTCATTCCATGAGTGTTACCAAGTGAAGCTATTTTAATGGCAATCTAATGCTTAACTCTCTTAAGGAAATAACGATAATCAGAGGTTATAAAACAAGCCTAGTCACTTGGATAAAAAACAAATGCTGCAGATCTTTAAAGGAAACATAACTGGCCTTTTAAATGGGTAAAACTAGGGGTGTTGTCCAGGTGGAACAGAAAAGTTACTCGTTTATTTTGCAAGATGTTCAACTCTGCTAGTAAGGTCAATAGTTTGTTAGCTACCTCCTTAGGAGTCCTCAAGTATTCTCTCACTCTCTCCACAGAAACAATGTTGTTCTCTATTTCTGTCCAGGAGCGCACCATCCAGTTCAAAATGCCAGTTATCTAGCAGAAAGAAACAGAAGCATTTGGGCAGATAAAATAAGTCTTGACCTGTGCTTGCGAGGTACCTGGTACTTCGTTTTAGTGTTTAAGACCGTCTCATCAGCTAATTACTTGAGAAATCATCCCTTAAAAGGCTAAAAAATAACCATGGATCCTTGTGAAAGTTTGTAAAGCTGTGTTTAAAGAGCCTAGCCAGCTCCCCCCATAACTTCTTCTCAGCAAGTTTATAGAGAACGAAATGCTACTGACTTGGGTGCTAAAAGATAGTGTGACTATTTCTTAGGTTGCTGTGCAACTAGTCTACAAGCAGGTAAGACAGACACTGAAGACCATGCTTCAGTTGCTCAGAGCATGCTGTGACTTAAATTTGAGTTCAGATGCAGGAGGACAAAGATAGCTGGTGCCTATGTTTATCAGGTTTATTCTCTCTAAGGGGCCATGTGCTCCAGATGCTCTGGGTTTCAGCAATGACAGCAGGGTTTGGTAGGAGAAGGCATCTAGAAAGCCACAGAAATAGTTCATAATTTCTTTTAAATTAAAATGGTTGCAAAAATTAAAATGCAAATTGCTTTTGATGAAAGGCAAGCATGGTATTACTTCAATGCTGAGTTACCTGAAGAGCATATGAAATGGAGAAGCCAGCAGTTCCTGGACTAAGATGTCTTCTGCCCATTGCTGCAAATAGTGCTGCAAACAACACGATGCCATTGCCTAGAAACTCCAGGTTTGTAGCAAGCCACCTACAAGAGGAGGAGAGTACAGGGTTGTTGCTGAGTGTCCTCTTCCTTTCTCTCAACAGCATCTGTGATGACTTTGCAAAACACTTGTGGAGCTGCTGGGGTACAGGGTGCTCAACAAAGTTCTTGTCATGCCCTGGTTGCTCTTATCCAGCCACCTTGTAGCTCATTAATAGCTCCACTCTGTCCAAACTGGCTGGCTTGTGGTCTCTGTTAGGATTTTCTCCGAGGCCTGTTGGATGAGAGCAGCCAACACACAGCTTCTTGGATGAGTTGGTCTAACATCTCTCACTCTTTCTGGTACTCCTCACTTGTTTCGTGACTGGTGGCTGATGGCTCCATTTTCTGATGGGTTCTGCATATACGGGCCTCATGCGCTCTGTCATGTGATGATGAGCCTCACCAGGCATGTACTAAAGCTTCCTGCATTTTGAACACCAAGTGATACCTCTAGCTGTGTGTCAGCATGTGTGTGTGACTAGCCACACAACAGAGATGGGAGCACACTGGTTGTGTGAGAGGCACGTTGCCAGAAAGAGGCGCAGTGCGAGTGATAATGAAAGAGGCTACCCTACCCCCAGAACATTGTGCGCCATTGTCTCATCTTCTGTGTACCTCCACCCGAGCCCCGAGAGCAGCCATCTCCACTCACCAAGGCCATGGGAATAAACTATCATTTTCTTTACACTGCAGATTTGTACCTGTCAGCAACTACTCCAGGGAAGCATATTCGCTGATTCTCATCCACTAGAAAATTGCTCTTCAAAATAAATCTCTCCTGGTCCTTGTAAGCACGGATCACGCTGCTCCCTTGGAAAGTTTCTGAAATGTGGGAGTAGATCGGTGACCTGCTGGCAGCCTCTATGCGTCTCAACTGGCAGGAGGGGATGACATAGAAATGCTGGTACAAAGGGAAATGGAAAAGGATGTAATTAAAAGGTTTATGCCTCCATGGAGGTCCTCCACAGAAAATTTGGGAAGGGCTCAACAAGTTCAATAATATGTACTATCCTAGTGTTATAAAACCTAATGTGCAGGTAGGATATGTCCTTAAAACGTGAGGTAGCGTTTCTGCCTGTGTTGTGTCCTATCTTCATTAAGAATAACCCCATGGTTAGTTAATGCAAGAAGCCAAGGTACTCTGAACTCGCAAAGCCTCTAAACTCACACTTACTTTCTCCTGTAGACCAGCCCTTTGCTTGATGGAGAACAGGGGCGTACTTGCACCCTTACTTGCCCTTCCCTCATGTTCAGTCTTAGATAGCAAAGCATGTGAGGTTTCAGAGCCCAATGGGAGAACTGCATGGCATATATGGATATATTAAAAAGCAGCGTAGGAATTCTGGAGGAAAGGAAAAATGCTTTTGGTCTTAATATGATTGCATTTACACTAATGGAGACAAGTATAGCTCTAGGTAGGATTTGATCTGGACATCAGAAAAGCACAAGCCTCTTTGTGAGGTCTCTGGGATGCTTTGGAAGATGGGGGTGATGTGGGAAGAGCCACTGACATTACTCTTGTTCAGATGCAATTCAAGATGATGAAACTAGTTTCTGCATGTCCCCACTCCTAAGAAATGGAAGGAGGCTTTCTGCAGGGATGTGGCCGTGCTGCTTCAGCCCCTCCTGTCTGTGTATCTCTGAGCAACTACCTGGAATGCAGCATAAAGAACAGTCAAGGGCACTATGGCCATTGCTGCCCTTGGTGTAGCCACTATAATCACAAGGTAGATCTCCAGCAAGTTGAATAAGAATCCCAGCAAGGACTTCAGCTTGTCAGGGATGACAGAATCAATAGCATCCATTTCTCTGGAGAAGCGATTCAGCAAGTTTCCAATGGGTGTTTGCTCAAAGAAGACCATTGGGGATCTAGCAACGTTCCTCAGCAACTGCAGAAACAGCTTGTGCGATGCTAACACACCACCTAGAAGGACGGCTGCTGTGGAGGCAAATCTGCCAAGGGCTGCAATATAAAAAATAATAATTATTACTAGGTCTGAACAAACTCACCTTGGAGTTCCCCGTTGCGAGATCGTGATTTTCACTTAGTACTGTGAATGCTATACTAGTGAAAGGAGCTGATTTTCTCTTTGGTAGCAATTAAGCCAAGCCTCAGAACTGCATGGTAAACTACCCTTCCTGCAGGGTAGTTACAGAGGGGCGGAAGACCTTCTAAGCAAGCTTGATGGAGGCCATGGATTCAGCAACTTAAACACACAGGACAAATTCTTTATTCTTCACAAAATGAGTTTGACTGGAATTACTTTGAATTACTCAAAGTCTTAGGTTTCCTGCCTACAAATTCACTGTTAGCACAGAAGGGTATCCAACCCTTCCAACTCTTTTCAACTTGTTCAAAGCTTTCTCAATCTTTTGTCACTTGGGCTGAGATTTTTCCAGATTTGATTTCTGTCCTAAAACAAGTGATTTTTTTTTTTTTTTAAAAAAAGAGAAAGATTTAAATGAATGTAAAATTCCAGAAGTTCCTCTTTTTCTCTTTCTTTACACTCAAAAGACCTAAACTAAGATTTAATTCAGCATGGAGAAGAGCCACTGCTTGCACTTGGATATCATTAATTTATATTGGAGGAACGGAAAGGGATAAGAGGAAGAAAGATATGCAGAAAATGTTGGATACATGGGGGGAGGATAGAAATATAAGGATGTTGTAGTTCTTCCATTGCTGAATGATTTTAGGGGCTCAGGTTATTTAGTTCCAGCAGGAAATATAGAGGAAGACAGTATTCATCGTGGTCTGCTTAAAAGGCACAGGAGAACACTTCTAGCATACCATGAAGTAGAATTTCATGCAGTAACACTGGAAATATTGTTCAGATCCCTTAGAAATCCTCTTTGTGCGTCAGAGCCTGTAGTTTTAGGTCCCATGCCAAACCTTTAGGGCTGGTGCCAAAAGCCCAGGAGGCTAAGAGCCCATGGGTATGCACTTGTTTATATTCTGAGAAAACATCTGGGTATGGGAAAGGGAGATGGAAATACAGAGAAGAATTAGGTGAGCAAGTTAAACGAACCTTGAATGACTCCTAGTGCACCAAAGACTCCAACTCTCAGCTCTGTGTGCTGTTGTGTCCCGTTGTGAACAGGGTCGTCTGTCCACATGCTGAGCCAGTAACCACGAGAAAATGACACGGCTTGCTGACACGTGAACAACAGAATGATGTACACACACAGTGGTAAGCCTGTCGCCTTCAGGTAGGCTGCATAAATCGAAGTATTAACCTAGAGCGAATCAATTGGGGGAAAAATAGGAGGAGAGGTTGGGAGGATCAAGCTTGTTAGCAAGGAAAAGCAGCTCCAAAACAAGGAATGATTTATTATGGCATAGCTACTCGGTTGTATGTCACGGGCCATAGCAACCATGTTAATTCTTTTTTTCTTTTCATTCAACTTAATTGTTTTGAATGATTATTATCAACTGATGAATGTTACTGCAATAGGCTCCTGTTACTGCTGGAATGCACGTAAGGCTTTCCTTATGCCAGGTAGTGGTTTTCATTTGTTGTCGGCGTGAGTGAGAACTATCATGTATCCCGCTAACTGCTTGTGTGAGTAACTCCTGATCGGCAGAGGTGAGGAGAATCCCAGTCTGGCTAATACTGTGCTTCCCTAAGGGAAGAGCAGCCCCGCTTTGGGGGTGCCAGACTTCTTACTCTCATCTCTTCTCAGTACCAGTGTGTAGCCTCAGGTATTTGTTTCTTCCCCACGTTTTACTGCTGCTACAATGTGCCCTGAATACACACCTCATTCATGCCCGACTCCTCCTAGCTGGAATCCCACGTTTGCTTCTTGCCTTTCACACTACCCTCCTTTTGAGGTGTTTCCCTTGGGCAAGATAAGAACACTGATGTGCCTCTTTGCCCCTTCCCACCAGCCTCAACAAGAGTTTAGGGACAAATTCAAGATTACAAGTCCCTTGTAATCTATCCTCTTCTGTGCCTTACCACCACCTCACCCCGATTGCCTCAGCGTGTTTTCCCCTTTCAGGTTAACTCTTGAATCAGGATCTCTCTCCTCAAGTGGTCATAATTTATTTTTTTTCCCCTCTCATTTCCATAATGTGCTCTCTGCAATGTATCTGCATTATTCCTATTTTGGAACCAGTGCTTAGATTGGGGCATCCAGGGAGATACAGTTTGCATAGAAGGTGCTATGTAAAATAATGCTGAAATGACTTTGTTTCTAGGGCAAACTTGTACAGCTCGGCTGGCTTCCCTGGGATTGCACTGGTTTAACTTAGGCAGTGAGCTGAACCACCTGCCATGAATGGGTCAGTAATAAACCCATGGTACGTGTCTTTGCCTTTACAGGAGGGTGCTGTGCTTACCCTGCCATGCTGAGTTTTCTCTCCCTTGGTTAATCTTCCTTTGGTGGCTGCAGCAGTGGTACAGTCTTGACTTACAGGAATGGTCTCCCTTCCCATAGCAGAAGATTTGACTGAATTGTCACTTCATAAAGAAAACAAAAATCCTTTCAATTTTTAGCCAAGGCAATGAGTATATTTTAAAGCTGGATCTCCTTACCCATCCACCCCTATATTCATGCCTATTTTGAGGGCTGCAGTTTTCGGGGTCCTCCAGAGTGACCCCAACCATTGTCCATATTTATCACAGGGACTGGGCTCTGTCAAACTATTAACAGAGGCTTTAAGCATTCACTAGCTGTAGCTGGTTTGAAATGAGTCAGATGTTATGGCCCCACTGGGAAGTGAACAGCAAGCAAATGTATCAACACGCCTTGTATATGAGCTCTGGAACAAATTCTGGCTCCTTGTGAAATACGGAGAAAATGTTAGTCAACATCCACATTCAAGAGCAATTTCCTACCTATTCTTGAGTTTTGCTTGTTTGCTCTTATTAATTTACAGATCAATCACAAACCTGTATCATACTCAGGCCTCCATGTAGGCTTGTATGGGCTTTTGGGGCCAGTTCTTCAGTGTCTGAGACAGCTTTAAGCTTACCTGAAGAGCTTCTCCTGTGATTGACCATTTCGAGAGGTGATGGTGCCTTTGGTGTCTCCTATAGCTGTGAATAAATGTACTTTTTTTCTAAATGCTTTAGAATCCCATTTTGTCCTGTATAGCTTTTGACAGACTGGTAATAGGGAGGACAGATTCATTACAAAGAATTGTTTCTAACGGTCGAAATATCAAGGTGAGGCTTGAAGAATAGCACATATAGTGGGTAATTCTGTTTACTGCATGATTGTTGTCTACTAAGATGGAACTGTTTATTCAAGAACCAAATTTGAGGTGATGAGTCAGCTAATTTGACAGGCATATTTCCGCCCCCCCCAGTTTACTGTGATTGGATGTCTGCTTTAAATGTCCATAATAGAACAAATGTAAGACTGGCTTTTCCAGTTTTATTCTCTTTTCCCTCTTCCCGAGTGTGAACAGCAGCGGGCCCCCCCTCCCCCCCAGTTCTTTAATGTTAAGTATAATATTAAGGAAACCACTGATTGATAGGAAGAATGATTCCAACTCATTTGGGTTACCTGGAAAACCAGTGCCTGCCTTCTCTTCTGCTGTAACGTGTGAATGAAGAAATTCTGCAAAGGCCCCATTTCTCTGTAGAAGTTCTTGGTAGGAACCAATTTCTGAGATCCTTCCATCCACCAGCAAAACAATGTTGTCCACTTGAGGCAAAATGTTGATTGTGTGAGTCACTAGCACACGAGTCTGCTTGAATAGAGGGAACAGTTACAGTTGTTCTGGTGTTTTCCTGCTCACTCAAGCTGTTGCAGTCAGCTGTCTTCTGAAGAAAGACATGTATTCAGTGTGAGCTATGATTTTTACTAACTTGGAGATATTTTTGTTATTTATTCCTATAACTTCTGACTGTCTCTTTGATAAAGCTTATCATTGCAGCACAGCTTTGTGCCCATTTTGAAAGTGCAGAACCTGGGAGCGAAAGGGTGAATCAACTTCTTTTGTGTCATGCACAGCATAAAAGAGTGAGGATGGGAAGTGAAGCCTGAAGTCCCAAGCTAGCACCCTGTGTGTAGAGGACCTTTTGCTTAGCTCACTGCCCACTTCCATTGTTGATTCCCCTCAGGCTGAAGCTCTTAAGTAGAATGATGTTAATTGAAGAGTATGTCACATTTATTGTCACTGATATCAGTATTTCAGAATCAAATTTGTGCCTGAAAATTCATCACCCTGAATGGAGTTAGAGTGCAGCTCCTTTTCATTTAAATTTCTGAGCATATCTGCACACATATAGGAAAGGATATAAGACAAGTAATTTTTCCCTAGATAAAAAATTCGCATGTTATATATTTCTAATATACAGTCAAGCCCTTTGAGTACTGCTTATGTCTGATACCTTCTTTCTTTGCCAGTCTTTCTATGTTTCAATACAATAATTACATTCTGATACTTGCAACCAATCTACACATGAAGAGAAAAGTATCTGTAACCAGACATGTCTGTTTTAACTGGACTTTCTAATGAAAGAAATTACCTATTTTCCTTCTACAACGTGAAATTGAATCAAGTATTTGTAGGCAATTTATACCATGAAACAAATAGAACTGTCCTAGCATCCCTTCTCATGTAACCACATTTATTATCCAGACTGCTTGACAGAGGAGAAATACCAAGGAATAACAAAATGCAACCAATGCAAAAAAGAATAGAAGTGAAGTGTTTTAACATGGATTTTAACACTGAAGTTTAAGTCATGACCATTTGGGTGATGAGAACTGTAAAGGTGCCACTGAACTATTCAAAAGTGATGGGATTAGACATTGTAAGATACAATGAGCTGGAAGAGATCAGACAGCTCTTCGTAACTATACTAGAAGTAAATCTCAAAAAGGGAGAAGGATAATGTTGACAGAAGACCAAAGAACTATAAACTTGCTGTAGAAGTAAGGCTGGAGCTAGGCATGTGGTTTGCATGAGGATAAAGACAGTCTTTCAGGAGAACCTAACTTTTCAGTCTTCTGCCTCTTGGATGAGATTCACTGCAGGACTTCCATGTGCTGTGTGGACTGCAGAGGTTACCCATTCCAGTTCCACTGTTGTTAACGGTAGTACCTGCTGTCACTAGCAAAAAAGAATTAGGGATCCTTTGATAAAGTGAGTAACCCACCTTACTGGAAATGTTTCAAGGGCCCTGATAATTAGAGACATTTTGCAATCTTTTACAGTTCAGGATTTATAACACACCTTGTCCTTCAGTAAGCCGTTGCGTCCAAGAACATGTTCAAAAATATGCTGTCTGACACGGGCATCAACAGCTGAGAGGGGGTCATCTAGAAGGTAAATTGAAGCCTTCTGGTACACAGCACGAGCAAGATTCACTCTTTGCTTCTGCCCTCCAGATATATTTATTCCCTGTAAAAATGTATTGACACTGTTTATTCCAAAGCTACAGCGTATTTGCCAACTGTTGGCTCCATTTTACACTAAGGTTTTATTACTTCCTTATTTTTATATCAGTGCTTCTCTCCCTGCTCTCCCTCCCTCTCTCCCTCCCTCCAAATAGGGCTCTTGAGATGCAGAGGCAGATTGAGCAACTCCACTCTCCTGCAAAAGAGGACCCAGGAATGACCTGGATTTGTTGATTTTGTCTTAAGTATCTCTCATACCTTCGGTTAGGTTAACTGTCAAGAGGTGGGCTTCAGACCCCATTAAATCATGGCAAGACTTTTCAGAAATTCCTGAGCACCTGCCTCCTGCAAGTTTAGTCATTTTGTAGGTGTTTTAAGCAGGACACCCAAAGTTGTAGCTACTCATGGAAAAGTTGGCCAAAATATAAACCTAAGCCAGTACCTTCTCTCCTATTTCACTCTTCTGCCCTGCAGGGAAGCTCTCCAAATCAGGTTGCAGTGCACAAGCATCTATCACTCTATTGAACCATGTTTCATCCATCTCTTTCCCAAAGAGAATATTATCTTCCACTGAAGCATTTTGTATCCAAGCTTGCTGGGGGACATAAGCTGTGGTGCCCTATAAAAATGGAAGAATGTTTTCATAAGCTCAACTTGACACTGTGGGGATCTGACTTTGAAGAAAAACTCTCTCAGTTAGCTTTACAGAAATCTGGAATGATCATCACCATTGACAGGTCACAGAGGGCTTTGCAAAATATGAGTCTGCACTTTGATTATCTTATAGAGGAGGAAACAGGTACAAGTACGTGATGTTATTTATCACAATGCCACTTCAGCTCACTGTCAAAGTGGGAAATGGAACTGGATCTCTGAAGTCCTGTTCCAGTTCCCATTCCCAAGGGCCAGGTTCATCTGAGAGGTCTTAAGCACCTTCAGATAATTAAATGCAGGCTGCTACATACAGCTTTTGTTAAAATTCAGCAGTAAACGGGTTTTCATCAAGTCCCTGATGCCTTGGTTAATATCTTACTGTTCCTGAAGACAGCCTAATTAGAAGCAAATGCTCAGGGGAAAATTTACCTTCATGGTCACACAGCCATCTGTCTTCTCCAGCTCACCAAGTAACGCTGACAGCAAGGAGGACTTTCCAGCCCCCACCTGGCCAACTACAGCAAGCAAGGAGCCTTGGGGCACGGTAAGATCTATCCTGTAGAGAAAAGATTAGTCTCTTACCACCTTTTATATACACTTTCTGAAAAGAAAATGACCAAAATTCTTGCTATTGTCTTGTAGCAATAAAAATGTACCAACTAACCCCCTAATTTCATACTTGAGGCCTCAGTTGCACAGGATTACTCTGTCATGCTGACTTTTTGCAGCAGAACAGGAGCCATCCCTTCAAAGACACCTCCAGCCAGAAAGTATTCATCCCCATCCCCATCTGAGTTTCAAACCCAGATCCAAAACCCAGGTCCCCACTCTGGAGATAGGCTAGCCCAAAGCACTAGATAGAAAACATTCCTGAACATCAGAACTTTTCAATACTGTTTCTTCTCTAAAACTGCAATGCCTTTTGAAATAAGCATGTACAGATGTCATATATAATATCTGCATACCATCAGTTCTAATTTTTTGACTTAAATTACTATAATTTCATATTTGGACAAGAAAATTGTGTAAAGAAAGCAGTCCCCATGTATTAAGGCAACATCCAGATACAGACACCTTCCCATTTATGCGCTCCCAAGCATAAAAGCAAGATTACATTTTGTCTGACTTTATAATTTTCAGAATTCAATGTTTAAGCAAACTCAGAAGCCTCTAGATATTCCACACTGGTTTCACTTAGGCCCGGAGGAATTAGTTCATTCAGCATCCATGCTGACCTACAGAACTGAGATGATTAAGGGTAAGTCTGTACCTTCTAAGACAAGAAGTTTCTTTGCTCCAGCAAAAAGTCCCATTTCTTATGGTGATACTTGCCTGTACTAAAATATGAGGAGAAAGAGAACACTTGTAAATTCAAACGCAGGTACAGAAATATCCCTATTTATGTGACTTTATGTTTCAGTGTGTATTTACATTACATAAAATGAACCTTAAGTATGAAAAGAAGGGGTTAATTACCAGATTAGATTTCATTGTTAGAAATAAATAGGCCTGAGAGATAAAGTGACAGTAAAGGGCAAACATTTTTCTCTCTTGAGTATGGTAGGCACCCTAAGAGTGGAAGCGGAACAATGGAAGCTACTCTCCTTATAAGACAACAATGCTAACAGAAAAGCTTACCACAGTCAGAAGTGTTTCTGCTTGAGCTCTCAGGATTCAGTTCTTCCAGATTCAGAAAAGCAGCTAAGCGGTTTAAAGAAACTTTGGCCTGAAATGAAGAAGCACACAAAAGAATAAGATTTGAAATAGAAAGGAAGCTAAAACCCGAAGTGAAGACTCAACTTGAAGACCCACTTAGAATGTTGACTATGTTGCAGATACTGTAGACTTGGATGGATGAATGCAGCTCTTCCTTATGTTAACTGCCTTTATTTCCACTTAGCTTAGCAAAAAGCCATATTCTTCCCTGTGTTTTCTCTTCTGTTCACACAGTGAAATTGGTGCTTTTTGATTCAATTCATCCTGCAATCTTTCCAGTGTTTGCTTCTGTATAGGAAGAGTTGTGACAGTCATCTTGGGGTGCAAGAGGGAAGTGCAATTTCCCAATTTCTTACTGGACAATGCATTGCTTTTCTCTCTGGCCTGGGCTAGCAGGGTTTCCACTGATCTCCCATGGAGATTTTGCTCCATCTGTTCTGACTTCTGTGATTAGAAACAGAACTGGAAGCACCTCTGAGATGTAATGGTCCTTGTGATTGTTCCCAGAAGACTTAAGAGTTGTTCTTGGTGACTATTTTGTCTATATATGGAGCCTTTCTGAAAAACAATACTACAAAGTACCTTTAGCTGCAAGTCCTTGCACTTCAGTGTTTCACAATAGCAATTAAATAGCTAGCCCTGATGTTCAAAGCCCTAAGAAATCCCTACCTTTACCTGTTAATGGTGATATGTAAAAAACCACTTACGGCCAAAGAAAAAGGAACATAGCCTGCAATTAACCTGGACAGCAGCGTTTATGGAGAACGGCAGGAAGGAGTGCGCAGTGTTGAGAATGTTGATCAGTGTCAAAGATACAAAGGCCTTCTGAGCATCCAGGACATGTGTGTTATCCACCAGCGTGTAGACAGCAAACATGAGAAACGCAATCTGAAAGGGAGCAAAGGAAAAGCAAACCATTTGCTTCAGACAGGGAAGAGAATGGTTCAAGGGTGATAGGCCCCTTCCTAAATGCTCTGGAACCCATTTAGTTAAATCCAGGCTATCACCCATATACCCGTCCTGCAAATACCATAGGCAAAGGTCTTGCATGTTGGTAACAAAACCAAGTGTGATCATTTGACGTTTGTTCTGCTTTACGGAAGTTTTGGTGCTGCAACCACAGCAAGGTGAAAGCACAGCCATTTCCCATTGAAAACACACACGGCTGAGCTGCAACAGCAACTGCAGAAGTGGCTTGTGCTGATACTGACTGTGCCAGGAACCCTGTCTAGCTGGAGGTCTTCAGGTGCTTCTTGCAAAGTAGGCTCAGTTTGCCTGGAGCACACTGCCAGACCAGGCAACTTGTCCATGGAACTGTTAGTGTAAATGTCTGTGTGATTGATTCTACTGTGGCTCAGCAACTCCTCTGAGATCACCAGCTCCTCTGGGCAGACATTATCTTTAGCTGTCCCACAGGAAAAAACTGTCCAGACAGGAGTACAAAGAGAAATGGAAGTAATAGGACATGTTTTATGTAGGAAGGTGAACAACTCACCAGGAAAGTTGATGAATGGAAAGAAGCTAGAGATGCTGAGAAGAGAATCTGAGATCTTTTTAGGGCCTGAAGTTCTTGCTTCCGGATACCAAGCACTTTCTCCATGAAGGTCTTCTCCCAGCCATACAGTTTGATTACTTTAATGTCACTGAAAATGGCATTGGTGAGTTTGGCCCGCTCATCTTTATGTTTCATCTGGGTCTCCTGTAATAAATATTTGAGTTTTATCATTTAATAGGTTGAATGTTTAACAGTGCAGTTATTCTGAAAAAACACCTTATTCCTGCCTATGAATTCTGAATAAATTTCCCTGCAGTTGAGCTGTGTATACTGTTTTGCTTATGAATCTTCCAGGCTGGGAAATATTTTGCTTTTTATCTTCAGAGCTTTATTTTTACTGGCATAAAAAACCACAGAAAAGGTGGGCAAAGAAGGTAAAAGACTGAACATGCAAGAGCTTACTCTAAACTTCAAGAAACTCAGCAGGCTTTGAATCCTCCTGTGTTCCTTCAGACAGTCATGGTCAGCATGAATAATAAATATTAAGCTATCACTTGATGTTGAATGTTAGTGATACGCTTCAGTACAATACTTTTTTCTTTTTTTTTTTTTTCTTTTTTCCCCCCAACATGCATGCCTACTATAATCATCAGTAGCCTTGGGTTCCATGTGATCCTTTCCTGGAAGAGCATGGCAGCCTTTAACTTAGATTCAAAAGAAGTATCCTAGCATAATTCAAGTCAGTAAACCAGTTCATTTTTATGAAGTAAGATGTACCTGAAACTGACTCCTCTTCTTGGTGATCACGAAATTCAGAGGCAAAAGAAAAAAGAATACAGCAATCGAAGTCAAGGCAGATGGCCCAAGAAGCTGCCAGGAGAGAAAAGGAAAGAGGAGGAACTTCTCATGATTACTAGAAACAACTGTTTCCATTCCCCTTCGCTCACCTTCCCTCTTATTTGAACTTATGCCTAACATCCCTCAGGGCTAAGACTTTACTCTAATCTTGCCTTTGCTGGGAATTGTGCTCCTTAAGCACTGTGGATTGTTAACTCTCCAGGCCGGGTAACTCCTGTCATCA
Source organism: Fulmarus glacialis (assembly GCF_000690835.1). Taxonomy (NCBI): domain Eukaryota; kingdom Metazoa; phylum Chordata; class Aves; order Procellariiformes; family Procellariidae; genus Fulmarus; species Fulmarus glacialis. The sequence goes on from NW_009232256.1 coordinate 80,157, forward strand.
TGCTCTGCTGAATTTATTTGCTTCCCTTTTAGGAACTAGATTAGTGCTGAAAGTGATCCAGAAGCACGCTGGCAATTCAAGTCATTTCTGTTTCTTCCCATCTGTTCTTGGATGTGTTAAGGAGGACATCTTTTGGCTGGCATACGTAAGTGACCCAAAACAAAACCAGGTTTTGTTTAGAAAACAAACCCAAACCCTCAACAAACTATTCTTGCAGCATAAATAACCCAGCTTGTCTGAATTTACATCCACTAGTGAGATGAAATGGTAGCATTACTACTGTGCCACGTACTCTTGGGACAGCTCTTGGATACTAGGGTTCATAATGAATTGCGTATTGAAATAGTGAGCTTGTTTCTCCTGGTTTAGTTACATCTCTCTACAGACGGCTTATGTTTGCTAGAGACGTGAGTGCTGGTATACACAGAGAGATAAAAGTACTCTCTACACAAATGGTCTATGAATACTAGCAAACAAAGTGTTTATTACGCTCCAACTACATGCAACCACATTCAGCTTGTCAATATCGCTAGAAAAGGGATGATAATTTTTCAACAGTCTATAGCATGGCTACTAATTTTCCAGGGTCATAGTATCCTGCCAGGCACAAGGCACAGTCCGTCCTAGTTAGCAAAGAAAGGTCTCAAAGGCCTCTGGAAAGCTCCTGGGAATCAACCATCTCTGTAGTGCTCACACTTCCATTTGGTGTGCTGCCAAAAACAGGGACTAAGAAATAGGGCTTTATCCTGCTGAGAAAATGCCATACATTGACTTAGGGGGAAAAAAGGATCTTTTAGATTATCATCCTTTATTCCTAATTCAGGTTTTGCTCTCTCCTTGCTAAACTCCTTGATACTTATGGAATTCAATGTACCAATACTATTTTTGAATATCACATAACTTTGCTTCAAACTGTTTCACTGATCTTGTGGTAATCAAGCTTCAGGATGAGGTATGTCAAGTTGCTATTTCAGTCCATTCCCTTTTATGTTCTGTAACGATGCTGAGGAGCTGGAACTGGACTCTCAGCCTGCACTGGGCCACTACATTTTGGTTGAAAAGAGAGGTGACAGAGAAAAACCTGAGGCAAAAGTTTATCAGTCAGCTCAGAATAAGCATACTCATAGTCTTTTCCCTGAAAAAGACTGAATGCTGAATACACAGGTGAGAAGATGAAGTGAAGGATCAGGTAAGGATTCTATACCAATAAAAATATCTTCTAAAAAGAAAAGTGAATCCACCATGCTACAGAGCTAAGAAAAATATGGCAATTTCAGGTTATTCAGACCAGCAAAGCTCTAAGCAGAATTTTGAAAGCTCCTTTTTCCTTTGATACCTAGAATAGAAAGGCATAGGTAAGTATCATCATATTTTACCTGCCACAAGAAGACAAAGCAGATGATAATCCGAATAGGAGCAAGCCAGGTCCCATTAAAATAGATAATCAGATCCATTAGCTTTTGGATATCAACAGATACGAGATTAACAATTTCACCTACTGTTGCTGCTTTCCTTGATGCATTTGACATTACTAGGATCTAGGCAGGATAGAGAAGAAAGGAAAGGCATCATCAAACACAGCTTTGGTCCAAAAATCAAACAGCTTTCTTTTCCTTATAAAGAAAGGAAAAAAGGAGATGGAGAAAAATGTCAAATCCTAGGTAACACACTGTTGCCTGGGATATATGACTTCACTTTAGGATGAAGAATTTACTCCTTTCCCCAACCATAATCTATAGCATAAGAAAGTTTATGTTGCTTTTTCCTCTTTCCTTTACTTGGCTTTTCCTTCAGAGGTAAGATCTGAAAAACAAATAGTAAAATACCTCGCACATACTGTTCAGAGATGAATATAGCACAGAATTACATCCTAAAAGTAGTTTCTAATAATATCTCCCCTAATATTGTTAAGAACAATGTACCAACAATGTCGTAACTACTACTGTAGGGCTAGGAAAAAAATGAAGCTGAAAAGGAAGCTACACACTCACCTTCCTGTACACAAGCCCTGTTACTGCAGTTTTCAGTCTCAAACCCAGAACAAGACACATGTACATATATCGTTGTTCAAACAGAGTCTGGAGACAAGCCGAAAGGAACATAGTGAAGGCATAGAAATAACCATGCCAGCTAGGTGCTTCTTGATCTTCAATGAACTCCAGGAAAAGACTGCAAGACAGGAGCAAAATGTTGATGAATCCATGTAGAATGGATTAAATATCAGACACACAAAAATGCAGAAATACCAGGGATTTTTTTGTATTCTCTCTGGCTGATGTTTATCAGTAAAATAGCAGAAGAGTTGGAAAAACTGCTGAGTACCCTATGTCTTATAATATCCTGATTTTTGACATTTAGCCACTCTTGGTTTGAAGCAATCTCCGACCTTAGCACCTTCTCAGGGGAGACCTCATTTTCAGTGCTAAGGATGGCTCCTGAATTTCATGGATTTGTCAGAAATACGCAAATTGGAAGCATATTGCATGCAAATCTAAGGAAGTCATTGACATTTCCAGAACTTCTCTTAATCTTAATGACTAAGAAGTGATTTTGCCCTTGAAAATATGCTGTAATGCAGGTTTGTGTTGTACCAACACAATCCACAAAGCATTATGTCAACTGACTAAAGCTATTTAAGATGTGTAGGATGCACAGATGTGGTCTTAATCAGTCAGGGAACATGGAGCCTTAAGGCTACAGCAAGTGGCTGACAGCCTGTGCAAATTACGTGATATGTAGAACCATCAAATAACTCACTCCTGTTCTAGTAAAGTTGTCAAAAGGCTTAGAGCAGCCAGTCCTTTCCACTGTTGGAATACAACAGTGAAGAGAGTGTGCAGAGCTTTAGACAGTGGTTTGGTTTTTTTTTTTCCCGCTGAGTTGACTGTGGACTTAGCACAAATGATAATCCAGCTCTTTTCGTCAGCAATAAGAGATTTCAAAAGATAAGTGTTCATGTGTCCACCTCTGTGGGTGCTGGCATATACATCCCTGTGTGAGTTCATGCACACAGCAATCTTGTACATGTGACAGAAATACATTATAAATATGCACATACCTCAGTAACTTTGGGATGGAGAACAAGAAAACATCACAGATAACTAAGCAGACAGTGCTGAGAAGGAAATAGGTTCCAAACATGCTCCAAAACGCTTTCAGTAAGGGCCCGCTCTGACTGTGCTCTGATTGCAGTAAAACCTCTGTCTCTTCAGCTTCTGTTATGCCAGTTTCACTCTTCTGACCCTTTTTAAATGTAGCAGACTCCATTTTTCTAAAGAAAGAATGAACGAGAAAGCTAGCTGCAATTGGAGAAAGCTTGGGGATCTCGTGCTTTCAAAAAAATAATTAAATATCTCACACTGGGTCTCATGCCATGTCCAGTATAAATGCTCATCAAAAAATGATCTCTCTCACAAAAAACTTAGAGTTCCATGCTTCCAGGAATGGAAAGATGTTCTCCAGCAGATTTCAACACTTAAAATCAGATTTTGCACAAAGGAACTCACTCACTGAGTGCTCACCCACTGAAGAGTAAAGACCCCGAAGTTTTCATAGCAGAGTGTTACTTGGACCATTTTATGTACGCTATCCTTTTCTTCTTGTTTAACAGACAAATAATTCAGTGGGAATGAATCTTTCGATCATTCTCTTGTCCAGATAGGAAGCACCTAGCAGAGCTTATGTTCAGAGCCTGAATACGTGCTGAAGCAGTCTGTCTAGCACTCTGTGGGGAATGGAGGAGATTAAAGTCTGTTCTGAGATGGCACACCAGCACCTGTGACTGTATTTGCTTATATCATCTAGAGGCAAGAGAGAAACTGCCCAGCTGAGCTAATGACACATTCTCTAGATCAAGTACTCACTGCTGGGTTCTGCTATGACACTTCTTCCACTCTCTTTCAGCCCAGGCAACAATTTCTTCAGAGGAGTCCTCTTTCCTCACTGGCCACAAGTCATCCACCCCCAAGGACTGCTGACAGCCTTTCCAGACAAGCCTGGAGAACACACAGACTGCTGTAAGGTAAGCACAGAAGGATTTGTTGTGCATGTAATGTTTTCAAAACAGATGGGCTTTAAGTTAGTGCACCACAGTGAGCACATAGGGACTTACATAAATCACTACTTGGGACTATCCTTTCCCAGGATAAATATGAATGTTCAGGAACAGCAGTTTTGCTTCAAATTCCTATGCTATGTTCTGTCAACATAATGAGGATTTGCCAATAAGTCCTAATTTCTAGTCTATATTGAGAGTTGGGTCTTGGGCAGTGGAGGACAAAGTTCAATTTAACTTACTCTGTGGCTCAGTGAAACACAGATGAGGCCTTACCATAGCAGACACTAGACCCAAGGTATGTAATAATTTTACTTCTGAATGCTAAGCAGCAAGCTGGGCCAATGTCCTCATTTGCTATTTTCCCTTTGCCCAGCATTTGTTACAGGAAGGTCTGGCAGGCAGATAGGGCTGTGTTTGGTGTACAGTGATCTTTTGAGATTGCTGAGGTCTATTTCAAGATTGGGAGGGCACTGCAAGGGTAGCTGAAAGGGGCAAAAGAATTATCTAGAATCACAAATTTGTGTTTTGAACTACTTTGAGAAAAGTAAGTTAAATTTTTATAATTTGATCTTGTGAGAATACCTCAAGTCCCCAGAAAAAGAATTTAAATCCTCACTGCGCAAGCTAACTCGGGGGCTTAGATACTTCCTGCAGGCTGTCATCTACACCTTCTCTTATGCTGCTGTTTTTTTCTGATATTCTAGCAAAACTACGTCTTTTTCTGTTTTCTTACCCAGAGAACCACCAGTATGTGATTTTGGAAAGAAAAGAGGTGCTGGCTTCTGGACACTGATTCTGATGGGAGGAAAAACATGGGTGATATTTATATGTAGAAAAGGACATGTGTCAGATGAATATAATCCCCTTCTGTGCTTCCCCAGGAAAAGCAATCAAAAAGTTACACACACCCCATTCATTGACCCTAACAGTGTAAAAGTATTGTGGAGGACCAATGGGATCAGGAGACTTTGGAGAATTAGACTTTGAATAATGTCTCAGATGGAGGAACAAAGAATATAATTCTTCATACCCAAAGACATTTATTTTCCGAAGCACCGAGCTCTGCCATATATTACCTCAAATACAGTACTGCTGCACAGGAGAGCATATGAGCACTATCTACTGGTTTCAATGAAAATAAACATGAGTATGGATAGAAGAGGTTTTTAGTTTTTCAGAACATACATAGAAAGACAGAGTACTGTTATCCCAAATTCTGCCGGTTACCTTTTAAAACAGTCAGCCTTTATACAGAATGATGCATCTTACATCTCCCAGATACTCATGTTCCTGTGTATCCCCATAAATTTAAATTCCTGTTTGAACAATGAAGCAATGCATTATGAAAAGCTACGTTATACTTACAGGATTGTTGACAGCTTTAGAGAAGAAGGGAGGGTGATCAACTAAGCAGAATAACACAAGTTCTCCTAGCACCAAGATAGCATAAAGATAAGTTGTAACGTGGCGGAAATGGTCTTCCAGGAAGCCCTACAAAACAGAATACTGTTGAGAATGAGGTAAGAACCTTCACGTAAAATCAGCAGAGAAAGACGACTTCTTGTGTTCTACCAGCCGTAAGCTCCGAGTTTTGGTTCGAAGCATGAGGTGCATTTATTTAAACTGTAGTTATGTAGAAGTACTTAAATAAAAACTCCTCAAACTGGAATATCAGAAAATGCTAAATAATGGACGGTTTTATCGTGAGGCTTCATAGCAGTCTAGTCAAGTCAGAAGTCCACATTGCATCATTATTCAGGGAACTTTGGGTGCTCTGAGGGATACAAGCTCCTTGCTCACCTAGTGGAATAAGTTGTTGATATAATAAAGCAGCTGCCAGTTTTTATTATAAATGGTGTGTCTAAGGGAGCTCCATGAAGGGCGTTCCAATTAATTTTGTGAATGAGAAAGAGAAAAACCAAGGAAAAAGTCTGAGTATTTTTGGAACTGTATTTTGGTAGCAAGAAGTGGCAAAGTGTTATTTCTACAAGAGGCCTGGTGCCTGAGTATCATTCAACACAGCAGGAACAAGCAAGTTCCCACCTGTCTTTTGTTTAGTGGCCACATATTTTTCCCCTATTACTTAAACACACAGGTAACATCAAGTTCTGTTTATTCCTTATTGTGATGGAAAGGTACAACTGTTCACTTGAGGAAAATGGCCACTGACAGTAAGTCTCAGATGTGTAGACCCAGCCAGCACTGCTCCACAAATAAACATTCACCACAAATATCCAAATAATAAAAATGTATAATATATCAACATATTTATGCTGATACAAAATCTGGCATAAGGCCAGTTTTTAGTGACAGTGTTTATGTTCATTTTGCTTCTACTCATATATGAAGTCTGCCAAGCTCTCAGAAAACCACACTCTGTCTACACTGAAAGGGATAACATGGATGGAGATGACAAAATGTCATCAATCATTTTTCTCAGCACACATCGTAAGAGAGGAATTTGGTTCTCCACCTCACAATCAATGAAGCAGAAAAACCCCTGTTGTTTAGAGACTTCATACCCCTGCACGTTAAACATATGTGATTTCACTTACGCTTTCCAGGGCATGCTGGACTTTGGAACTAAACATCACAACTGCAGACAGGAATGAGAGCAGCCAGTAAATCAACAGGATGCCTGAAGACTGGATGCCCATCATTCTTTCCGCCTGGGTAAGGAACATGGCAAGGATCTGCGAGGAAGTACAAATTTGTCGAAATAAATAGCTGGTAATGGAATGCCAAACATTATTATGAAATTAACGGATACAATAGAGAAAAATCAGTTAGTTTCTTGCCCAAACATTTCAAGATGTTCAGAGCTGCAGTATTGTTCCTAAAAGGCTAAAACTGAAAAGCATTATGTGCAATTTCGCACTCAAGAATGTCTCTCCAGAAAGGGCAAGTAATAAAACTACAACTGGGCCAACAGGCTGGGAGGATCTAGGCTATGAAGACGCAACGACAGAAGGGGAGGATAGGCATTTAGGTTGAACAGAAATCCCGTTTTATTCTAAACTAAATACTAAATTGCATACCGTGGTTATGAGAAACTAGATCTTGTCTTGTTGTTGTGAGACCTCTTTCTAAACGCTACTGCTACCTCGGCTCTTGCGAGTTACTTGCCCACAGGGCTCTATGCTGTAGCTGTAGACCCAGTGTTCTGCCCCAACTCCAAACCCCTGCTCCATCACATAGCAGAAACCTCACAAAGTGTGTCTCCAGCCTTCTACTCCCCATCAGCTATCTTTGTGCTCAAAGATACTGAGAAACATGGGAAATACAAGATCTGCCCCAGGAAGGCTAAGCTGGGCCACATGCAGACAAAACAAAGGAAGAATTACCATTGTGATTCCCACCATGGCAGGGCTAATGAAGAATGCTGGAGCCCGTGGGATTCCTTGGCTTATTTCCCACAGTGTGAAGAAGACATTAGAAAAACACAGTATTACCAGGATGAATCCAAGGACCTGGGCAGAGACAGCAAACACATGTTGGAATGGACTGAAATGATGATGGGATGATCTACTGAACTGAATGCTCCAAGCAGCCTGGGCAGTAAGACTGGAGAGGTGGAAGAGCAGGTCTGGGATAGAGAACATTACAGGAAATAGCGTGGAACCGAATGGAAGTACAGGGGAGAAGATCTTATGACAGTTCTTCTAAAACTTTACTTGATTTATACTAACCTGACTTTACCTGAGTCAGTAAATGTCAAAGCAAACACAGAGATGGATCATCAGAAAAGAGTTAATGATTTAGAAAAATTAATTTCTGCATCGAAGTTATGATAATGTTAGGATCAAACTCCATCCTCCACCCTTACCATTTTGGTTTTGAAGATGTGGGACATCCTGATATAGCCTTTGTTTTTGTGTCGAAGATACAAGTAGTAGAAAGGAAAACAGATCCAAAGATAGGCACAAGGGATCCAAGCAATGACTGTACTCTCAAAGCACCAGGTAAATCCTGGGGCGTTTGTATACCATGTCTGGTTCCAGTCCTGTCACAGAATCAACACAGAAGTGAAACAGTAAAGCTAATGTATGCAGAATTTCACCAGCTAATGCAAGCTGCTAATGCTACAACTGCGATCTACTATAATGTTAGAGAAATTTGATTTAGGGTTTCAAATGTAAAAAACATTTGGCAACAGAGGGGCTGCTGGAGAATAGTAAGGTGTCACAGGTGAGGGAGGGAGGGAGGACTCAGCAGTAGCATTTTGGAGGGAATGGAAGTAGAAAGAGAGAAAAAAAAAAAAAAGGTTGGAAAAGTGAAAGATGCCAAAGAAAGGATATCATGTATCACAACTAGAGAGAAGAAAAAGAGAGGGAATTTAAGTTATTGAATGTGGAATGAGAAACAGTGATTTGGGAATGGAAAAGATTATTGGTATTTGGGAACCATCAGAATAGTCAGTAGTGAATGGTGAAATTAAGATTAGGAGGAAAGAAGTGTCCTAGTGCATGAACTGCATCGCATCTGCATTTCTTCAGCTTTATTTATAACCCTTTTGTAATTTTTTTTACTGAACAAATAGTTGGATCTCATCTGCTAACATAATAATACTAAAAATAGAGCAAACTGTCGATGAACAGGCGAGGGTATTTCTTCTTCAGCAGCTGTGGGGGTGGTTCGAGTCTTTTATGTGGAGGATATGATGCAAAGCAAGGCTAAGGGAAAGTAATCACTTGATGAAAAGAAGAAGCAGGTAACAGCTCACAAATTATTATGGGAGTTTATCAACCTTGAGGATGGAAATCCATGTGAGTCTGGACTGATCGACTCAGAGCCCTGTCAAAGGTGTTTCTGTAGTGGGTCATTCAGCAGATACTTTCTGAAGACAATAAAGGGACTAATTTCAATACCCTTCCAGCAGTGCAGCCGGACTGCACGCTCCCACACAACTCTCATCAAATTTACTGCAACTGGATGCAGACTTGGGCTGTTCTCTATCTGGGTGAAAAGTTGTCCCTGGGAGGCAAAGTCCGTAACACCAGCAACCTCTGATGGAAATACACTTCACCACCTACAGCGTGTCAGCCGCTTTACTCAAATACCACGCTGGCAACTGCTACCCGGCCGGAGGGTCCGTGGGTTCTCGGGTGGTGCCGCCCCGCGGAGCGGCTCTCCCGGCCCCACGCAGG
>NW_009232257.1:0-3202 GCF_000690835.1 Fulmarus glacialis
TATATTTCAATAAATGCATTTTCTTTTTTTTTTATACATATATATGTACACACACATTAAAAAAATGACTTGGTATCCTGTTTTTCTGAATGGCCTGGCTCTGAATGGCTTTTATTAGTTTGTGCTTTATTTTACAGTCCCATGAAGATTTTTGCCAGATCTGAAACTAGATTTCCATTTTAAGTAATTTCTTTCAAATCAAATTACATATTTCTCTAAGGTGACTGAAATAATGTTTATATATGAAGAGAAGCATTAATTTTATAACATGAAACCTGTACACGTGTAACAGTGATGTGTTTTCATGAAGGTATTTTTCTGGATCATTTGAAGACGTGTCTGCCGAGTGAGGCCTGGACAAGGCTATGAAGTAAATGTCCATGTCTGTATGCACCTTTCATGTGGAAAGCTGTATCATTGGTCAGAAAAATTTTGGAAAAGTATTCCTTGTCTTGTCAGATACAAAGGCCTACAGTAAAACTTGATTCAGTAGAGCGGGTGATTGATACAAACACTTTTCTCATGATTCTTCGATCAGTACTGATGTCTTACACATGATGATGTTTTTCTTATGAAAGTCTGAATCTGTGATTTCTGTAGCACATTCACAAAGGCAAAGGGCCACTGAGAATCTGATGAAATGCATTATTTTGCTTTGGTGTAGCAGTGGAACTATTACTCAGGTAAGTGTCACAGCCCAGAAATCTACCAGCAGCACAGACTGGTCCAGTCAGTGACTAAATTTGCACATGCCAGCATGGCTTTTAAAACCTCTCACATATGTTATGTAGAGATAAATTGGACAAGAAGTGATGGAAAGTCACACAGTTGACTTTGGTGAACTGATGGTCTCTGACAGTATCCATTTGCTGAGTTTTAAATTGATCAGTTCATTTGTTCACACACTGATAACTTAGCATGAAAGACACCTGAGAGAGGACAGAGAGTGTGTGTGAGCACAGCGTGCATGCAAAATTGCTATATAGCTTTTTATGTGTTGGTTGAATTTTTACATTTATTGATTTTAAGGGTTTCGGCTGTACTGTGGCACAGTTAGGCAGTACTGCCTGGAGGCTGCTGTCTACCTTAGACTGCACTGAAGGCTACAGTGAGTGCCTGAGCCACCGGAGGAGGCTGCTATCTCCCTTTGTAATGCCTTCGCTAATGTGCTGTTGGTGCCTGTGAGGGAACTTACTGCGCTTTTATCAAAACTTCATCTGTTTTTATCCCACCAGGCACATCTGTGTGTGCAACTAGTATGGAGTTTGCTACAATTAGTTAGCTGATTTTTATGTCTTTACCCAGTGGAGCCTTTGTACTGCCCATCCTTGAAATATATACACATTTCAGTGTAGTACTTGGAATTTGTAATATATGTTTGTGGATTACATTGAAATGTGTCCTTCTTCACATCTCAGTCAGGTATCTGGAGTGACCTAGATCCTAGAGCACCCAGAGCTGAATACAACTTGCTGTGATGCTGGTGAAATCAGCTCAGATAAATTGGGATAATTACATGAAAATGAGCATCGCTTCCACTACTTTCAGGAGTAAAAAGAATAAATCTGCATAAAACATGAAAGACCAGCTCTGATGTGCTCCTTTCTACACTTCTTTACAGGCAAATCCGTGACACTGTACACTGGATGTTCAGTGAACCAATGCTTGTTTACTACATTGGTGTGTTTCGAGATGCTTTTTGGCCAAATGGAAAGTTAGCACCGCCACTGAGAGCCAAAAGCGACGAACAAAAGCAAGAGACAAAACAGAGAGCACAGCAAAAACTACTTGAAAACATTCCAGGTGAGATCACTTTCATTCTGCTTAATCACAGATTTAATAACTAGTAAGGAAACTGGGTAATCAAATACTGTTCTGCTGCATGTTAGATTTTTCCTGTAGAGTTGTAAATTATGGTTATTTGCATAAGTAAGGATAATTTTACTCTTTGCCTCTCCTGTCTATCTGGTAAAGGGCATGGATTCGGGTATTATTGGTGGATGCAAAATCCAGTATTGCTGTACTTCTGTCTGTATTTAATATTCATCAAGGAACCTAAGTGAAGTCAAGACTCTCTGCTAGTTCTCTTTGAGCAAATACCAGGTGGTTCTGCTACCTGGAACTACTTGACAAATAGGGAGAGTGGCACCACTCCAATTACTTCTTCCTCTTATATTTCAAAATTAAAGAGGGAGGCCTACCTGTGCTGTCAGTGTTGTGTGTTGCTGTCTATTTCTGATAAGAGGTTTCAGGGCACTGAATGTTAGAGGGACCTGCAGCCTGGACAGAAGCATCCTAGATTGAGTGGGGCTTCCAATACTTCCCTTTGCTTGCCCTTATACCCCAAGGCCAGGCAGCTTCCTCTTCAGCATGCACGTTTCTGGGGTACCATTCTGAGATGCTCCATCCCGTCCCATTCACAGGACAGGGAGTCCAGTTACATAATTCTGGCTCTTCAGAGATCACGTAAACCCAAAGGCACTAACTGAGAAGAACCAAATTTCATTCCCTTTAGCCCTTGGAAATGCACTTAAACATAGCTTCAATGCTTTTTATCTCCCCTCCATCTAAATAGAATGTACTTTAATGAGCTATTTTACGGCTTCACAGAGCTATCTCATATACTCACTTGCATTAGGTTGTTTAATCAACTTTTACTGAAAAAATAGCAGCAGGTATACATGCAAGATATTCATCATTTGATGTGTAAACAACCATCCATTTACTCTCTATGTTATATATTCACCTACTTACCTAGAATAGCCTTCCATAGTTGGCTTGTGGTTTTGGTTTTTTTGTGTCTGAGTTTGGAGGGATATATCAGGACATAGCTGAATGCACCTTAAATTAATGATCAAGCATTGGATCGTTATTTATTCTCTAATTTAATCCAAAATGTAAGTAATTGACTTAGAATTCTCTTATCTGCTTACTTGTGGAAGTATTTTCTGTGAAGACTGAGAGACAATAAGTGCTAAATCTGTTTTAACTGTCGTAAGAATTCTGTCTTTGTGGCTGAAGGTGTATTTAAGTGAATGGTTTAATAATGGTTTAATAGTAAGACCAGTTGTTCTCTGGGTACCCAGCCCCCTGAGCTGGAAGACAGGGATGGGGAGCAGAATGAAGCCCCCATATCCAAGGGGAAATGGTTAGGACCTGCTACACCACTTAGGCACACACAAGTCTATGGGGCCAGATGGGA
>NW_009232258.1:0-2169 GCF_000690835.1 Fulmarus glacialis
GTGCATATATATTATTTATAAATAAATATATATATGATATATATATACTCAAAAATGTTTTACTGATAGCAGTGTGGGATCAAAACCAGTTTGGAGACCACTGGGCTGGAGAACAATTATCAACATGGCAGTTCCACACTAGATATAATTAGTGATTATATAATTGACTGGTGCTATTGATCATGCGTGGTTGCATGAGGAAAGGGTGCAAATGGAATTAAACCATACCCAACACCTGTAGAGTTTACAGAAAGGCTCCTGTTGATTTTTAGAAGATATGGTTAAAGATGTTAGGTGATAGAAAGGTTAGGATGCAAGATAGTGATTTTCAACTCAGAAAAATGAAGCAAAACAGTTTTAGGAAAAATAATCCAAATAATCAACGATCACACTGGAGAAACCTATAAACCAGTTGTGCAGATGGAGAGTTACTAGATAAGGGAGGGTGGATTGAAAGTTGAAACAAAGCAGCACAAATGGCCAGAAAGATTTTGAGTAGTACTGTTGATGCATGTATTATGGAATAGGAATTAATCATATATGTTGACTTGGCTCCAGTATGGCAGTGCCTGGAAAATTACATTTTTTTCAGGTTATTGCTTTATCAGAAAGATATGAACACCGAAACGGAAATAGTTTAGGAACAGTAAACTATTATGGGAAAGATCATGATTATGAGATTACTTACAAAAATTAGAAGAGTTATTAAAATGCAACTGTCTTGCTTGCATATGTAAAAAAAGGAGGGGGGACATGGGAGAATGGGTGAGGTGATACGGCTTAAAATTTCCGAGTGTCTCAGTGAAGAGAAGGAGAAATGAGAGAAACGCTAAGCAAAGAAAAATAATTATTGCTTCTAGATAAAATTCTTGATGAGGACATGGTAATGATAAATTACTTAAATTTCAGTAAAGTTCATGGTTTGAAGGCTATGTGTTTTCCAAGCACATAAAAAGATGTTTCAGAGTTTAATGTCTCAAAGACAGACAATAGCTGAAATAGCACAGATTTCCAAGAGACTCTGAACAGGCCACAAAGGTTTAAATGATTACGTGGTATCTGGCCTCCTCCCATGCCATTTCAAAGTGGTTAAGTTATTGGATTTCTAATACCCAGGTGCATCTCCTATCATTTTATGGGAAAGTGCATATTACTGAAGGCAGACTTGTCTTGGCACTGGATCATTTTGTATTTTTGATTATGGTGTTCTAGGAGGAAAAATATGAGAAATATACAGTCAAGTTATTTAAATGATGACTCCATGTCATATAAGAATGACAAAAAGCAATCAGTTCTTTCTTATGAGTGTGCAGACATACATTCTTGTGTGTTTGGTTATGACAGTCTGTAAGTATTGAGACAGCCTGTAAACATTTCTGTATAGTGAAGTCAGGAAAGATGTTGTCATCCATGGGCTTGATATGAATAAGGTGAAGCATCTGCGTAATTGTTTGGCAGGACTGGCACAATAATTTTTTTCTAGGACATTGTTTTCCAACTACCTTGACATTCAGATCCAAGGTCTCTTATTAAAGTCAATGATTTGTCTTTCCTTACCCTTGAGAAATTCATTGCTGTTTTTCAAAGAGCAGTTGATTCCTGATGTATTTTTCAGCATGGAGTACAATTGATTTAAAATATAAAGTGAAGAACCCTAAGTGAAGCATCTTTATAAAATTAAGTAATTGTTTTCTAGTGCATTTAAGTCCTGCCATTTCTGACTATTGCATGACTCTTCACAGAGCTGCACGAGAACAGTTGTATATGGATTGGAGGCCTTGTGGCTTTTGTTATGTACTAGACAAATTTAAAGAATAATCAAACCTAATTTGCTTCTGCTAGCAATTTCTTTTTATCCCTCAAAATAAAAGCTGCCTCCCTACCCGGAGGATAGCTACATAGAATCATAGAATCATAGAATTATTAAGGTTGGAAAAGACCTCTAAGATCATCAAGTCCAACCGTCAACCCAACACCACCATGCCCACTAAACCATATCCCTAAGCGCCACATCTACACGTCTTGGGTGGTTTATCCCCCCCCTCCCCGGGGCAGCCTGTTCCAAGGCCTGACCACTCTTTCAGTAAAGAAGTTTTTCCTAATGTCCAATCTAAAAGTCCCTTGGCGCAACTTGAGGACCTTTCCTCTCATCCTATCACTGGTTACTTG
>NW_009232259.1:0-14832 GCF_000690835.1 Fulmarus glacialis
TCGCCACATCCCGCCTGCCTTCCCGCAGCGCCCATCCCCGCCCGGTCCAGCACTAAACTGAGAACATTTTACGCATGTGGCACAGCTTGTAAAATGATGAGCATAAAGTCTACCTTAGGGCAGCTTTTAGCCAGATACCGGTGTTAATCGTTCGGCCCGTGACAGGAGTTCCTTGTCGAAACAACATTTGATAGAAAGCATAGCAGGCACTGCATCAGTTAGAATAAAGGAAACAACGGCAAAAATTTGGCAAACCTCCTCCGTTGTTAGGCCCCACACCCACACACATTTCCCATGCTGCTAGTGCCAAGTATCACTTGCATCAAATGCACTGCAAACCCCTTTTGCCTTCCTTACCAGAAGGACCGCTGCAAAGAGGTTTATCTGGAGAACACCCTTTGGCTGCTGCAGCCCTGTTCTCCATGCACACAGTAACTGAGGCGTGGAAAGGCTATGGAAACTCAGCAGAGAAGAAAATCGAACCTGGGGTCTCAAATCTGGGGTACAGCCCTTGTCTCTAGGCCAGGCACAGAGAAGAAACAGCAAGAATATAATAACAAGTACGAAGGAAAAGGAATGAAGGGATGAGCAGCAAGCATGGCAGGACAGTTTGGCATGCCCAAGGTGCACTTCTACAGTGTTTCCACACAGCAGCTGAAAGATGAGGTGAAACGGATCGTAAGAAAGGAGGCACTGTTTCAGGCCAAGTGTTCGTTTTAGCTCAACAGCCTCCCACCTGCTCTAACAAGTCACGGGCCCCCGGCATCGACTTCTTCCTGGCCCAAATGGGCATCCACAGCAAGATACTTCCCCCAAGTACTCTGCAAGCCTCCAACTGCTTCTTACTCAGGTTTCCCAAGCAGGATGTAGTGCATCTGTTTAGTAACTCTCAACAGATCACTTCTCCAAGAACTTGTCCAAGTCAGCTTTCACTCAATCCATGTAGGCTTCTGACTGCAAATCACTGCTGGCAAGGACTTCCATGGTTCTACTACCTGCTGCAAAAAAAAATACAATCTTTTTTCTTTTGAATAGCTGGTTAATATTCCTGCGTGTAATATGAAGTGTAGCTTTCTACAAATGCAGTTAGACCGCAACCAAACAGCGATGCTGACACGTATGACTTCCTTCACACACCAGCGATCACCTCATTTGCCTTCTGTTCATTAATATATACTCGCCAGGAAAACATTCTGAGCAGCTTCAGAAAACCACGACATCAAGTAAAATACCAAGAACGTCCCACCACCACTCGTGAAATCCTCTATATCAAACCGGGTGGTCCAGGCAGCAGGGCAGGCAATACTGATTTTTAGAC
The DNA here is from genome assembly GCF_000690835.1 of Fulmarus glacialis. NCBI lineage: Eukaryota > Metazoa > Chordata > Aves > Procellariiformes > Procellariidae > Fulmarus > Fulmarus glacialis. The sequence goes on from NW_009232259.1 coordinate 1,319, forward strand.
AAGAGATTTGGAGTCCAAAATGAAGAGAATTCAGAGTGATAAAACCAAGTCCATGCACTATAGAAAAAGACCTGTTTTCTAGTCATAAAAAGAATTTGAAGTCCGATTGAGTTAAACTAAACAGAAACCATTTTCAAGTGCCAGTATCTTCATTTGGATTTTAAAACAATTTCTATTTGTTGTGTGTCCATGAAACTGGCTTAGTAGACTGTATAGATATAGTGTTTAAAGTATCCGTCATTCTGAAGGACAATGAAGAACGTATATTCCCATCAGTGAAGGAAACATTCCTGTGAGAAGTTTCCTGCCAGATTACTTTATATATGAATGACTTCATCAGGAGCAGATGCAGCCCAACCCGGGAAAGGTGTTGCGCAGCTACCTTCATTTCCCATGCCTAGAATCACACACACCCCCCTGCACTGGCTGTCACATGTCAGGAGAAGATGACATCCAAACCTCTAGCTCTACAGTAAATCCAGAGCTGTACATTGTGGGCTCAGGGCCAAAAGATAGGTGACACGGGAAAACCCCTGGCAGAAAGTCCGTGGGGCTACTAATTTCAATAAATGCTTTTATGTGCAAATAAATTTTTCCTGTGTAACTTCTAGCAAACTATTTACCATTTGATAAGAATTTACACAGAACTGCATTTCTATGCAATGCTATGCATTTCTATAGGAACACCAAGCAAGACAAATAAATAGGAAGCAGATTGTACACTGTTGTTACTTTAAAAGACATATGCAACGCAGTTCACATTTTCTCAAGAAAGGATGAACTACAGATGCTCTTACGCACCTAGAGAATATAAGGAATTTACAAAGCCAGATGTTAACATGTTGATAAAATATAGCACAAACATGAACTCCTCCCAAGGGAGGAATGCTCTGGAAACTGGAAGTATAAGAGATATGGTCAGGATAAAAAAAAAAACATATATATGTATAGCATACTCAAGTTGAACCAAGTCATTATTCAGCTGTACAAAGGCTGACCATAGTATATTAGGGTATTAAGAAAGTTATACTGAAGTAATGTTTAACATCTGAGAATTAGGGTCATGCAGAGTTTAACATGGACTGGAACCACAAAAGAAGCATCTCTAATTGAAATATCTAGAAATATTTCAGTGAATTTCAACAGAAAAGTATTTTTTCTACAAAATCTGCTATCTCTGATCAGATGCCAGAGAAGTAAAAGACAACAAACACGCCACAGTATCATGGAGGAGTAGTGGAGAGAAGTAAGGATTGGAAAGGCCTGGGAGGTTAATTCGTACCCCTCACCTCCAAGTCTTTGCAGCATTCGCAGCCTGCACGTAGAAGCCTCCATGGGCAGCGATTCTAGTTGACTCTGATAAGAAAAGAAATACACAGATACCAAAGCCTGGTATACCACCTTTCTCTGAAACGTGTAGACGCTGCATATAACTCGCTTCTTTGGTGGATCAGATACCATTGATGAAACCTTTATACAACGTCCTTGAAACCAGAGCAAGCATTGGCAGGTACTGGCGAGAGACAGAAAAGCTTAACTCCCTTATTTTCTTTTCACAATGAGCAAAATTATTGAAGTGTTACCATAAAGCACAAACACCCACCTGCAAACGAGAGCACTAATTATCGCCATGGAGTAACTTTCATTCCTCTGTGGAAAAAAATGCAAAGCAGAATCTCATCTAAGGATGGCTAGCTGTCTTTAAACCCTCTTGTGACTAAAAATGTTTCTGATACTCGTTATTAGAGATAGAAGCAAAGAGCACTCAAAGCTTCAAAAGATTGTCTTTACCTCTAACACTGAATCCAATCCTTCAGCACCTGTTGGGGTAGCTATCAAAAGATGCCCTCAGGTCATAGCACAGCCCTTCTATTTAATCTCCAGAACCCTTCAAAAAAAGAAGCCCTTGAAGTGGTTTTTATGGAGGGACTTCAGAAATGGGGGAGGAAGGTCTCCCCTCGTAAAAAGATCAGCACATTCAGACAAAAAAAAAAAGTACTTCCACAGTCATGAAGCATTTACTCTCTTCAGAGCAAAATGTGCCAGCTTCACTTCCCAGGATCTGACAAGTTCAAAGTTTTGTGCTTAGGGAGATCTTCGATTTACCTTTCTCCTTCTCAGATAGTAACATAGAATGGAGAGGACTGCCAGCAGCTTTCAAAACCTATCAGTATTACGTCTCTGTATCTTAAACACATGCAATCAAGTACTTAACAAAAAAGAATCAAAGAATACATCTTGTGTTTTTATTAGTGAGGAAACAAATTGTGTATCTTGCCTAAAAGAGTTGGAAAGTTAGCTGCCTCCACGGTGCCGTACATGCAGTTTGGGGGAAATCTCCCTACAGCAGTCAACGTCCATGTAAGTAGGGGGAAATAAGGCCGCTGCTCCCTTCAGTGCTCAGAAATCACAAGTCAACAGTCACCCCACCCTTCCCCACCCCCCCAAAAGTTTGTTTCAATTTTTTTCTTTTTGAGACACAAAAGTTTAAGGGCTCACACAGCAAAAACCCACAACTTTTCAAGTTTTCTTCACTATAACAAGGACAAAGGTACCTAAAAATTAACGTGGAGATTCTCACATGACTCTATGAACTGGGACCTTACCTACTTGTGATAAAATGGTGTTGGAAAAGCAGAGAGATACATATGACTCTCATCCAGGCACTGAGTCCTTTGAGCTCCTGGTACTGCAGAGGTGCTTAGCCTTAAATTTATCCTCATCATTTGAGTAGAATCTGTAGTAGCACATTGCTTTTAGCCTTTGCAGTTTGGGAATGTCAGACAAACACTCATTTAAACACTGTTCAAGAGCCTCTTAACCTCACTGTAATTTCCTATCTATCAACTTTACCTGATGCTTTTAAGGACAAACTTTCTATAGTGGTTTTAACAGAGGGATGTGAGGGAAATCCACGTGTTTGGAAGATCTCATTAGACCCTTGACAACACTGGCAATTTTAAAGCCTTGCGCAACTGGAAAGAGGATGACTCGTACTTGACAGATGCTGGTCACATTGCTTAATACATCCTGGGAAGGTACTCAGATACTCTAGCCATGACATTGTACATAGCTGAGGATTATCACTAGATGCATAAAAAAAAAAAAAAGGAATGAGAAGTTGCACTTTTTTCTTTGTGTACTCAGAAAATATCAGAGCTTTTTTAAAAGCTTCTCACTTCCCCCTCCTTTTCTTCTTAGTCAGAACCAGTGATGATTACATATGCATCAAGAAGACTGCAAGACCACAAACATTACCAGCAACAGTCTTACGGCAACCAAGCATTCTGAAGAGATGAAAGCAGTAAAAACCGTTCTTCTATCAAACCGGACACCAAGATGTTAATGTCTGGCCTGTTAACACACCATGACTTGCAACCATTCAGTGAAGCCTTCTGTACATCCTGCTTTTACCAGGTTTACTACTTGTAAAGTTTTCCCATACATAGATGGTTGTGTTGAGAGACAGAGCTCACACTAGATAGCTTTAAGAAAGACTTCCAGGCTGGCAATACAGCAAGTTATTATTTTTCAGAAATTGTTATCCTCAGCAAATTGCTATAGCTCGTACTGTGAGCTCTGCAATGTCCAGGGAACGGGGTGGACCACCACAGAGCTGCCTTCCAACATATACTGGAGCAAGAGTGCAGTACTACAGCACACAACTTAATGAAGTGCTACAGCCTGCTTGCACCATCCCATTCAAATCCATGCATGCTAGAGACAATGCTAACGATTGGCACTTAGTCATAGCTTTTAATACTGTTGGACTAGAACTTAGATGTTTTAGATCAGGTTTAAACATGTCCTGGAAGAGCTGTTCTTGCGGACCTCCAAACACCTATGTCACCCTCATGGATTCAGAAGGCTTACTCATTAATTCAAAAAAAGAGATGGCACAGAGGTCCAAAGGAGTCAGCGAGGAACTTGATAGCAAAAATCCTAGAGTATAGGAACTATTCAGGCAGGCACCTGGACTGCTACTAGGTCTTAAAAGATTCATTTCACAGAGGCTTTTATTAAATCTTTAGGAAAAAAGCCTCGGGAATCAACATCATCTAGAAGACATTATCAGCAACACTAATTTAAATATGCACAGAAAGCTGAATGCTGTATGAATAAAGCCTAAACTTTTAAAAACCTGCATTTAAGAGAAGATATTCAGCTACAAAGTCTTGCTCATACTTAAGTCAGTAAAACTCATTTTTGTCCCTATTAGTCAGAATGACCAAAGCACATATTTTGCAATAAAAAGTTTCAGGCTGCTTTTTGGAATTGGAAAAAAAAGTCCCAGTTATGTAAGTACAGCCTGGTATGTGGATTACTTTTAAATTCATGCATTTTATGCATGACTATTTAGATATGACAAAAGAAAGCGGGTGACTTCCTAGCAACTAGGGCACAGATACAAAGCTTCTGCATATTAGTATTTGAGGATGTGATTGGCAAAAATTGTGACAATACTTAAGGACAGCTTTGCTATGACTTAGATACTACGTAAAAAAGATTACTAGGCATCTCAGATCCAATTGGGGTACAAGATTTTTTTTTTAAACTGTGAAATTGTACAATAATTGCTAAGTGTAAACCAAAAGTTTTGATTCTCTAAAGCTTCACAATTTAATTCAATATATTCAACAGAAAATTATATTGATACAGTACTTCATGTTCTTAGCAAACATCTATGCTTCATGAAAGTTACCCTAGACCATCTCTAGTTGGAAGATTCTCATTTCTGACCAGTTTAAAACTGAGTTTGGAAATTTATTAAATGTTTACCTGTTTTCAGGAGTCTTTAGATGTTAAAAGGGATATACAAAGGAATTGCTTTCTAAATGAACAATTCTACTAGTATAACCACTACAATCTGGTTTTGCTGTGAGCACATCACTAGCATGCATCTAGTACCCAAAGAGGTAAGCACAGTTAAAAAGCACAAAACTTTTACAAGTTAAAAAAACAAAACAAAAAGAAACAACCACATGGACACATAGATCAGGGAGAAGTGCTTTAAGAGTCTCCATCCAGGAATCTCTGTATTTGTATCTCTACAGCTTGATATAAGAATATCTTCTTCTGTATTTCACTAGGAAAACTGCAGTGTAAAGTTAATCATATCTTTGGTGACTCTGGGGAAAAAATCCCTGCTGTCAAGAATTCACCTTTTTTGGAGGATGGATGGCTGCAGAGTTAATGCTTATTTTCAATTAGGTGTGAGTATCTATTTAAAGTCCCCTTTTAAACATGGAATTCAGTTTTTATACTTAATGTAATTATGTTTTGCAATATTTTATAATTTTAAAAAGTATTCCAGAATCCAGAGTTTAAATTTTCAATGTTTATTATGAATCACATTCACAGTGCAATACAAATTACATAAAAAGCTATACAACAAACATACAAAGACTACATGAAGCACGTACCATTCTGTAACACATACAATACCTGATGCTTAGGCTAGAAGTGTTCTTAACACCTGTTAGCAAGAAATTGAAGTCAAAAGATAAATAATTGGATTGAGAAACTCCTTCATTATTTAGTTTTTACTAAAACCCCTTTACGTTGGTAAGCAGGCTATCAATGTAAAAAAAAAAAGCACCACACTGCTCTTTCCATGTAGAAAAGTTTTAGTTTTCAAGCCTAGATTAATTTTCAATTAATCATCCTGTCCTCCAGCAGACGTAGTCACAAAAATCAATTTAGCACTTTGTTTCCAGAGCAGGTTGATGATGCAAAAAATAAACATACATATAACCATATGTCAGCATATAAATTTGGAAATATTATATGTAAAAGTTCAGAGACCAAGATGGTCCAATATATGCTCTGCTTAGATAAATTACACAATGACAGTTCTGAAGTACATTACACAATTTTAATGTACTGTCCACACCAGAAAAACACATTTACTGTATGTGTCTAGAATAATTCCTGCAAATGTTCATTGACAAGTTGTGCTAGTACTTTGGAGACTGATCTAAGATTTTTAGCTGTTTTCACAGCCTTTCCTCACATGTTACATAAAAAAAATCCTGGGTGGCTAAGTACAAATAAGTGGTAATTTCCACTACCAGTCAGATTCTGATGGCAGTTTGATTTTATTTCACTTTGTCAAAATAAAAAACCCAAACATTTCACAAAAGTGACATTTTTCTTACCTTCAGTACACCAATGGTTTAGTGACTTCAGGAGATACTCTTCCTTACTTAATCTATGCATAACTCTAATAAGAGGTCCTAAGGACATATTCTTGATACATAGTTTAAACTAAGGGCAAGCATTTGCCTAGTAGCAACAAAGTGACAGCTCAGAACATCTCTCGGGCATGACAGAATTATGAATTTCAGGAAAGCAGATTCTTTCATGCACTAATTCTAAAAAATTAGAGAGAGATGTGTTTTTAGCCACCCACTTTTGGAGCTCCAGAGCTGTGAATCTGATGAATCAAGACTCATTTTCAGTTAAGATGCACAAGATCTTCCCTTTTGACAAATGACTGTAATGAGGAAATTATTGCTTTAGCACCTCAACACAGCCCCAGTGCGTTCAATGGATTGTAAAGGCTACATAAATTGGCAAGCCACAATTTTAATTACGAAATTTGGTTTTGTGTGTCTGCACGCACAATCTGTTCAAGTATTACACAGGGCTTGTAAACCTGGACATAAGCTTTAAGTTCATGTAGAAAAACCAGTAAGGATGTAATATGAAAAAATAAATCAATCCTGTGTTTAATATCCATATAGATTTGCATTCTAATATGCATTATATAACAATAAGCATCCTTACTGATCACTATTCAAATGCATCTCCCAAAATGCTAGTAGCACTTCGGTCTGTTTTTAGAATTAATCCAAAATAAACCCTACAGCAATGTGTAGTACTTTACAGCCAAATTTTCAGTACTACTACTGAGCGTAAAACCATTTTCCTGGGGTCTAGCGAGGAAGAGCTTTTTTAATGCCATCAGAGCCCTTCTCTGACTCGTGGTTGCTATATGTCCCTTCTAGCAAACAAAAACAGTGCCAGAGACTCATTGCTCTGAGTCCAAGGCAACCTCATGTATATCCCATACATGACTTGGGAATACCAGAGGCAGCTTTATTGCCAGGGACCCTGAGTGGACCTTGGGGCATCTTCAGCAGAGCACTTGTGCTCAGAATTCACCTCAGAGCAGAAGAGCCTGGCGAGTGCTCACTTACCAGAATGCTGTTATGACAACTCAGAATAAATGCTGCTGGAAACAACTTCATTCAAAAAAGATGCTGAAGCAGGATACGCCAGATGTACATTTTAAAAGTCACGCACTGCTTCTGAAAGCATGCTATAAGGAGAATTCATTTCAGACTAGGCTTTTAGAAAAAGTCAATGACTACAGCTTCCTCCCTGGACCCCAATGAAGACAAATTTGCATGTGGGAAAGTTTTGAACAGTGAGTTTCACATAAATGCACTTTCTAAACAATGTGTCTGAGTTAAAGATAACAATTACTACTGTACCAAATTTGGATTGCACTTTTCAAATATGTCTTACCAATAGATGTTGACAAGAAACATTCAAGTGTCAATAGAAGTTTAGAAATCACTGTAAAAAGTTAGTAGAAAACCTCCATTGTTTCTGGAGTTGGAATATAAGTTTCAAACACAATGCAAGTAGGGAGCTATGCCATTTACTCAAGTTCAGGAAATATAGTATTAAAACCACCGATAGCTTTATAAAAAGGATATATGAGAAATACAAAAACCAAATGACAAAGCTTCTCAGATACTACCGCAACATTCAAGTCAAGTGACATCCAAGAGCTGAGACAAACCGTATGTGAACACCTTCATGTTAAACTTCACATTCCCATCTGCATGTCAGCAAAGTTGTAGAAATTGTCTACATCTTGAGACGCTGATGCCTTGCTCTCCGATACAAAAACCTGTTTTATTAAACAAGGAAATAGTTATGCATCACTAGTAAAGAAGTTCAAGTAGTCTTTGCTCATTTGGAGCCAGTAATGGTTATTTTTGTTTTTGCATTTCACAAGAGGCACAACTCTGTTCGTTTCCACTGTGTGTCAGAATAGTCCTAAAATTCTCTCAGCCCTGATGCACCCTTTGTTACCATCACCTGTTCCTAGCAGACACGCTAGCTGCAGTAACCCTAGCCTTCCACTGATGGGAATTAAAAGTTTTGGGCTCAATTATTCATGGGTCACAGCTTCAGCTAGTGTCCATTTAGATGTATTTTGTGTGGTAAAGTCAAACTCTGCCCAGGAGAGGGGGGGGAAAAACAAACACACAAAAACCTTAGACTACCATTAAGCTTTCCTTTAATAGAAAGGCAGAGTTTGTAAGAAAGATTCCCTTGCACTATATTCCCCTCAAAAAACTTAGTTGCTTCTTCCTCAGATGATTTTTTTTTTTTAAAAAGCTTCAATTATATTTGCATTTTGCAAAATTGATCAACACATGTGGAAGTCCAAGCTCTAGGACAGTCATCTTTGAAAGCTTTCAGCAAATCAACTGCAAATCCTTTAGGCAATGCCCAAATAGTTCAGTGTAACAGACAAAGTGTTGTGGCTGTTCATCAATCTCAACATGCAAGTGACAGCCTCAATCAAAAACTTGTGTTCCTACTATCTTATATTTTCTATACCTCAAGAGGAAATCATCACTGTCTTAGCACGTCAGTGTTGGCACAGCCAACTGAGCTATTCTGAAGTGCACTGGGACTGAAGGAATGGGTTATTCCAGATGACTATGCTCCTACAGTCACCACTTCTCTGCTTCAGCTCAGAATACCACTATGACAGTTCCTTGAATTGGTTTACTTAAACTATGTTTTAAGATTAATATCCTGTTGTCCAGTAAATTTCCAATTTAAAAAAAAAATTATATCACCACAAAGCAAGTAGTTTCCTAAACTGTTGCTTGGATGCATGGTAGACTTCTGTTTGAAGGGACTTGAGAACATCTACTAATTATTTGGCAGTTGTTTGGTGCAACAGCGATTGGTACCACAGTCACAACAGTTGAATACCTTCTGTCAGCATCCTTCCCTACCACGATATTACAATTTATATTTTGCAGAGTATTTTATGAATAAGTGATGAGACAGAGGAACAATACTAGAAAGCACACCAAAAAAAGTGCAGAAGGTCACACCAGAAAGAATGTCAGGGGTAAAGAGTGTAGACGTACCTAGTCCACACAAATAGGAAGTCCGCTTAAGTGCATAGTGTAGAGCTCTCGTAACACGTTGTTTCCACCAAACAGCTCAAAAAACTCTGGTGGTTCTATTGCTGAAGAACTTTTCTACCCTTACTAGAGTATTTAGAGCTGTTTATCAGATTTATTTCAGAAACAAAAACCTGGTGAAATTAAGGTTATTAACAGATTAATTTAATAATTTTTAACTGTGGTCTTCAAATGCAAATGTAGCCACCTGCTTAAAAGCAGATTAATCTCCTGCAAAGTCTTATAGGATACATATCTTCCTAAGAGCTTTTGTCATTGTTTCTTGATCAAGGATACCTATAATTCTCTCTGAGCACTATTAACAACTCTGAAACATGATAAGGGCAGCCAACAATGAGCTGAAGCCATTTTATTGAGCATTCCTGAACCTTCTGCTAGTAATAAGTCTGAAGTTTGTTACTCCCTAAACAACTTCTAAATTATGTCCCAAGAAAGAAATAAGTTTTCTAAAAAAATATATATTCATGATATTCAATTACCTAGGGATCCATGCACAAACTCAGTGTTTATCAGAAGTTTTGGAGTTACGTTTTACTGAAAAAAAGATATATACTTCTCAGGAAGCCCAAAGTTCTGCTTAATTCAGTGCAGCAAGTATTTAACGAGTGAGGTAGATTTTACTATGGAACCAGGTTGTAAACCGAAGTTTTAAATCCAGATGCAGTAAGTAATTTCACATTTGGAACTGAACCCAAACACTACAGATCACCTTCAAGAACAACGCTTACTTTACAGCATGAAGTGCACAGTCTGAGGTTTCTGGATGCATCTCAGATCAGGGCATTCATAGTGTTATAATAACAAACGCTAGTGATTTTAGTGAGGAAAATATAAAATTTTATTTGGTCTAATAATTAATACCAACTCAGTCTTTGAATAGAGAAAAAGATCTAGAATAACCCGTGAATTACCTACCCAGTATCAGCTTTGTTCTGTATGAAAAAAAATACGCTAACCACACTAAAAAAAGCCACTGTAAGCTCCTGCTTAAAAAGGTCATATTTATAGTAAAATTTGCAGTGATGACTTTTGTGTCACAAGAAAGAATCAGTAATATCACAACACTGCCCAGACAGTAGTTATAGCATTCTCCAGACTCAGAGAGCCAAATTAAGGCCCGCTACACATCAGGTTTTTGCTGGTGCAACAGCAAACAACAAATAAAGCAAACATTAGCTGCATTTGAGATGACTTATTACAAGATGACTGTTTTCCAGAAACTAGGCAGTCTAGTTCCAAGTAACTGTTTCGAAAGGAACTGAAAGACAGCAAGGAGCTGTATGGACACTATGTCTCAAAGACATTCCCGTCTTTGAACAGCTGCTTGAAAGCAAAGGGTTTGTCACTTTCTCATTATCAGGAGTGCTCTAATTGTTTCCAGAAACTTTCTCAAAACCATTGCCATTTAGAGAAATGGGGACAGCAAGCAAAGAGGAGGTGTCGTGTAAAGAAGCTACAGCAAAACAAGCTGATAGAAGAAAAAATGAAAAATGCCTTTGAAGGAAGGCATTCTGCAATATCCTACACAGAAGCAAACCTTGGAAAAAGTTGAAATCACATCATATTATCTTTGTCAGGGTTTAATAGACTAAGACATCACAAAGCAGGCTTCAGTATAAAACTTGGAGCAGAGCTTTCCCCTACTATATTTAAAGAACTTGGTTTTACTATTATGTGAAATAACAGTTTTAAGTGGAAATAATCTATTATTCAATGGATATGGGGATTTAGTACTCTCTTTACTAGGGCAATTTTTCTTGTCTCCAACAAGCAACTTGAGTTTTGAGTACAAAAAAACAAAACAACAACAAAAAAATAGGATATTCAGATTTTATTATTCAGAAACCTAAAAAGATTGTGCAGTATATCAATGCTACAGCTTGACCATGAAGTAACCTAGACATTCTGTAACATTTTCTGCCAATAAAGCAATACACCAGCTTACCTTGGTCCCACTAAAAACTTCATTTATAGTGCTTCGACATCCTTCCACAGCACCATCTCCATTGAACTCCAAAGCAACCACTGGACCTAGAAGATAGTTTCATCTACAATCAATACTACTTTTAAACTTGGCATTGAAACCGTAGATTTCTCAACCCATAGGGAATTGTGAAGCTTGCAAGAAGCATTTTATGGTTTTTGCTTGAGCAACCATAATGCAGGATAAAGAATTAAAAACACTTAACCATAGCTTCAAAGTACAGTGTTATCTGAGAAGAAAATATCTGCAATTCCATGCTCAGTTTTGCAGAGACACTGGCAGGATGCCAGTTTTACTTCTTGAAAGGCAGCAATGGCACAAAAACGCTAAGGAGTGCAGGGAGGGCATCATAGAAGTGAGTCAGACTATACTGCTCAAATAGTGAGCCATTTCACAGACAGCTGGAGTAGGACTGAGTCATTCAGGCATTTTTGCCTCAGTCCCAAGATAGCAAACTGCCTGATTTTTAGACTTGTTCTCACCCGCTATTTGCAGATCCCCTTTCTCTGGTTTCATTCTGAACACGTTATTTCTTCCCACACGGGTGCAAAATAGCCCTTAAACTAGACTGTCATCTGATAAGTGCAATAACTTTTGCCCTATTCTTGCAATGAGCATCACAGACCTCTTATGTTACTATGAAAAAAACTGCATGTTGCTACTAAGTTTGGGAGCGTGTATTGAGCTTTAGCATGTAACAGATGGCAAGATGTCAGTACTTCTGCAGGAAGAGACAAAACCCAATTACAGTCAGATCAATAAAAAGGCTTTTGAAATACTCTGACAGTACACCAGTTATAAACAGAAATTTAACACTTGCCTGCTTTATACACATCTATACTGCCTTGCTTAAATATATATACAGAAACACTGAACTTCTAGGTGGTTGAGCAGCAACGGTGATAAGTTAGAAATGGACTGAAAGCACGAGCTGCTTCTGACCACCCCAGAGAGATCTGCATGTGCCACTGCTCCTGAGCTATTCAGTTGGACCACTAGAGGGGGGGCAGAGCCACAAAATACATGTGGAATAGCTCATTTCTGATGCCTTCAGGAGTTTTGGCTGGTTTAGGGCCTGATTGAGGCTTCCAAAACTCATCTCAACTGGCTTTACACTATGCCCTTGAAACACAAATTTCTCCTTCATTTCTCTTTGTTCTCCAGAACTCTCTAGTGATCACTAGGTTTCTATATCAAGAAGAGAAAGAAAACAACACAAACTCACCTTTTTCAAGCAGTGGAATGAATTCTGATGCACACTGCTGGAAAACTCTCTGAGCATCCTCTGCCTTCATTAAGACTTCTTTAGTCTGTACCAGCTGAAAGCCTTTGCCAGTCATCTGTTAACAGAGAAAAGAATTAATGTTAAAAATGTTTTAAGGCAGAGAGTTCAGCTCAAGTATCCAGATTACACTGGAATAAACCCATTTTCCCCATAGGCATTAAGCCACAGAGCAAAGGGACACTTTTTGTTCTTTTCTAAGACCATTTGCTTTTTCTACATCTCTGTTTATTTTCATTCCATTCATCCAGATTTTCTCCTCTGCCCTAGTGCACCTAGAGTGGTAAATGTGAACGTTTTTGTTTTATATTATGGCCCAGGGTTGTGTTTTTTTCCCCACAATCTCTCACAAGCTGAAACTAATGGGAGTTAAAAGCATTCAACATCTGGAGTCAAGCAGTTAGTTCTCATTAGTCTGCAATAGTTCAGTCAAGCGTTAGCTCAAACTCATCTATCCGCTGCTAAAGTCTTCCATTTTGGAAGAAAAAAAAAGTTACAAACTTTCGAACACACACAGCTTTTTACTTCAAATCTAATATGAAACTAAAAGCATGTGGAGAAGGAGCAACTCTATTTGTATTTCCAAAGCATCCATTAATCTACAGAGCAGTAAGATTTCCACAGAATCTCACTAACTAGTCTTTTAGCATCTTCTTAACTCTAACTTCTAGAGAACTACTAACACAGGAGAACACATTTATTATCCTCTTTACTGTAGCTATTCCTTCTCCAGAAAAAAAAACAACCCGTAAGTATCATTATCTCCCTTCACTCAAGTAGCTGTTAGTAACTCAGTTCCATAAAAATTCAACTGGGTAGTAGTGGGGCATGGGAACATCCTATAGCTTGATTTCTTTGCAGTTAAAAACCGAGGGAAGGAGCTCCATCAGTTGTTTTGTTGATCATACAACACTGGGATCAGCAGCTTTTGCAGATACCTCTTCTGAGAAGAGGTAGCTCATGGTTACTGGCTCTGCTCTGTCATCCCTGGAACTCCAGGGTG
>NW_009232260.1:0-22523 GCF_000690835.1 Fulmarus glacialis
GCCCCGCCCCGCCCCACCCCCCGGAACCCAAATCTTAAGGTGCAAAATCTTTCTGAGAGTTTAGTAAGAGACATATTAATCTCCCAATTGGGCTTCAGTTTTTTCTTTTTTATTTAGTTTGGTCCATAGTAGCATAGGAAGCACCACTGATCTGGATTCAGTTTTAATTCACGATCAAAAATGAAAAGGCTTTATGTGCAAGCACTGTCCATTCCTGAAGGTTTGTGCTTATTCATAGTTGGAGTTTGGCATTTTGGTAGATTGTGCTTTTTATTTTTTGCTTGAAATAGGAAGCGAAATGGAAGAAACTATGAGCGTGGAAATTTTTGCCAGCAGCAAAAGCAGGATGCACAGGGGCTTCAGACATGCACATCTTCTCTCTGGTTTTAAAAACCAAATTTCAGACCAAAGCAAGTCAAAGAAGTTTGAGGTAAGTCTGACAACAGTACTTAAACTTCTGGATATGAGGCTAAGCCTATGGCCATTTCAAGTTTGGTCATTTCTATTGCTGTGTGCCATAAAAATATTTATTGAAAGTAGCATGTCTCTTGTGTTCAGCTTTTGCCCTGTTTTATAGCTAATTGATTATCTCATGGAATTTAGTAACTGAGGGCGCAAAGAAAAAAGAGCAAGTTTTGAATTGCAGTTTTGTATTTATTACTTTTCAGTTCCTTAAGGATTGTCGTCTTCTTGACTCTTTGAGTTGATATGCAGATAGGAAAATGGTGGGCTGAAGTGAAAGCATAAAAACCGTTGCAAAATCTACATCTGGCAAAATTTTTATATATGCAAAGAATTGGGAGGTAACTGTACTCATGGGCTGGAAAAGCTGATGGAGGAAATGAAGGGGAGGTTACTGCTGAGTAGGTACGTGCTGGTCAGATAAGGATGACCCCACTCTCAGTTTCAACACCTGATCCCACAAACTCTTCAGACCACCCCTTTAGTTTATGTGATTTACATGATTAAATATAGCTAAGATTGAGCTCGAGAGACAACTGAGTACCTGTAGGCAACTCCTAAATATGTCAGCAGAGCCTGGGCTAGGAGCCCTGGTTTCCCCATCACCCCGAGGTTGAATCGTTTGCCAGTCTCATTTCACCTGCTCCACCCTTGTCTCTACCCAAGCCTCCTCCACACAGGTGTGAGGGGAGTGGGCAGCCGTTCCTGGGAGCTCAAGGAACTCGCTCCTGGCAGCGGTCCCGCCGTGGAACTGCTCCTGGCGATGAAATTCCCCTTTCCAGGCCCTGCGCACCTGGTGAGGAGAGAGGCCTGCCTGCCTTGCCAGCTCTCACCTTGGCTGTGCCCTCAGCTCTGTTTCCCTCACCCTCCCAGTCCCTGCTCCAGTACAGCTGGTGGGTGGCCACAGGGCCTGCCTCCCACTGCCTCCTTGGAAGGAGGAAGTCCCCTTGCTCTGCTTCCACTGTGTGGAGGCCAAGGTGCAGGGACCGTGGCTGGGCAGCGTGACGTGGGAGGCCCGGGCAGAGGTGAGTCACCACCTCTCGACGCTGTCTGCTCTCTTTCTATTCCTCCTGTCAGGCCTGTTAGGCCTTTTCCTAAGGGGCAGGGGCATTTGTGTAAGCAATGTGCCAGAAAGCTGATTTAAACCTCTGAATCCTGTAAACTGTATAACAGATGATGTTTTTCTGAGCTTGTGGTGAGGGCAACTTTGTACTACATGCAGGAGGGAGTTGGAGGGCACCCAGTGGGCAGAGAGCTGTGCACCCAGGAGTGCGTTCACTGTCAGGCTGGGGCTCCTTTGCTGGGATCGAAATGGTGGAAGGGTGTTCTGCCATGCTGGCGTAAGGCCTTCCCCTTGAAGGCAAGGGGCCTGGAGGGGACCCTGTTCCCTGGAGCAGCAGGGAGAAACACCTTAGAGGCTGGGAGAGGACTGTGAGCTATGTCCAGGCACCTGGAAAGCCAGGGCATGTGGAGCTGCAGCAGCAGCCAGCATTTGGCCTTGGCCAGGCACCGCTCTCTCAGGGGCAACCCACAACAGCATCAGGAGACTCCCCCTTCTTTAGCAGTACCCTGGAAATTCAGGTCACGCCCTGTGTTTTCTTCCAACACGTGGTATTTTCCAGGTCTACTTCAACATCCTTCCAGTTCCTTGGGAGCTTCCATTTCTATCTGCATTTATTGTTCCCACCCATCCATAGAGGCTTCCACCTTGGTGTATCGTTCTTTTCATTTCTGATGGACACAAAGTTCTCTAAAGAACCTGCCTGTGCTGTCCTAGAGAGAATCTTGCAGACACGTTAAGGCGATCTGCCTTTTCACTAGGGACCTGATGACTAAAGATATGCTATCAATAGTATGCCAATTTTATTTGTATTAAAGCACCTCAGCCTTGTAGTTAGGTAAATTGTGCTGAATTCAGTGGAGTTATTTTAAGCCTAAACATTTATTCAGTAGCTTTGATTTAGCCTCTTCATCATTTACTTGTTTGCAAGAATTATCTGTTCTGCATCCACCCGGAGCTTATATTTTATTATATTTTGTGATCTAAAATTTGGCTAAAAGAAAAACCCTCAAGGTTGACAAGGACTAGGATTGACAGAACTATGGCTCTTTGAAATCCCTGTTGTCCATTTAAATTTTAATGTTTCTATCATTTGTTCCTCAGTGTAAATTAACAGCCATGGCAGTGTGTTGGGTTTCTTTTCTGAAGTCAAGACTTTAAATTTAATTCAATAGCCTAGATTTACAGCTATTCTATATTTCACAAGGCAGAATCAATAATGTGACTGAAGTGAAGAAGATAAAAATTTATGGTATCTTGCAATTTAATGGTTGAAAAGATGCAATTGGAGAGATCATAAATTGTGAAGGAGTTTATGCTTCATTGCTCCTGATTCAGTGCTTGCTGTTAGAACTTGATTTGTGACTATTCACAAGGTGTGATTAATGGTGTGATCGATGCTTGCTTCAGTGCAGTAAAGCAGTTGTAATGCTCTTCATTAGAATAAATAAAATAAATTGACTGAAGCTTTATAAAAACTGTGTAACATTTAAAATCTAAAATGTCAATTTTTTTTCCTGTTACAATTTAGGTTTCTTCAGGCAGTTTCCACCTACATCACATCACTCATTGTCATTCTTTTTGGATATTATAGAAATCCATGTGGGTTTGGGTTAGCTTTATGCAAAGCTCAGTGAAGGGGAAAAAAAAAAAGAGTTGAATAGGGCTGACTAGAGTCTAAGATTTTCTGGTGGCTGTGTTTTGCCATCCTGCAAACGTACATTTATTCTCCTTTAACACATGCAAGCTTAAAGGAATCAAGGCAGAAAATGACTCTTCCATACGCAGCTCTACTAAAAACAATAAAAATTAATACTTTTCATTGTTTTTAAATGGGATGGATGTATGATTGGCACCCTAGCAGAGACAATGAAGATAAAGAGGCTTTTTTGAGTAGCATTTTTTTGGTTTAGGGATGTTCATTGCATAATCCAATGCTATCTCACAGCATGCTCTAAAACGAACAGGGGAATATGAGAAAACTGCAACAGCCATGAAAGGCAGTAGAATGTAATGATTTTGATGTTGTCATTTGAAGAATTGGGCTCCAGGAGATGTGAATGAGAAATAGAGTAGAGAATGCCCTAGGATGCCTTGTTCATGCCAGTTAAAGTCCTCTGCAGTATATGGATCATTTTGAAGTTTAAAAATGTCTAAGTTTAAATATGCTGTGTAAAATCTGGGGAGTTAAGAAATTGTAATGTGAAATTTAGGGAAAATTCTATTGTGGCTTGAATCTAGAGCTTTTCTATTTGCTTCAGTCTTGTTTGCTTTTGTTTGCTTCATTGAGAGATAAGCCTTGTAATTAGCTGGAAAAGTTTATCAGATTTCCACTGTGCTCCCTTGCTCTGATTTTCTTCAGTGTCCTTTGTTATGATGTGTGTAGAGACTTCAGGTTTGTGTTTGATTTTTAAGAGGAACTATAGGTAAATCTAAAGCTACTAGACAACAAGACACCATTTAACAACAGCAGTGAACTAAATATTTCCTATAATTTGTGTATCTTAAAATACGCTGTAGCAACTCCAGGCATCAATGATCATGCATTTGCTGATTGGAATTGCAAAGAGAATGAAAAATGTAAGGAAGCTACAAACATTTTTGAAACATATAGCTATGTCAAATTAGTGTTTCTATTATTGCACACAGTATTTACAGACTAGCAGTTGTCACTTTATAAAAAAAAAAAATCTTAAGATAGATCATATTCTGTCTGTCAGCAGTCTGGCAGAGATTCAGATATTAACTGCAACACGTTCTGACAGTAAACACATAGTAAAATGCGTGAGACTATAATGTAAGTAGATAAGCTTTCTTTTGTAGATGATTTTTTGCTCCCTCACTGTCAATTGAAAAGCCAGTAATTCACACACACAAATGAGTTTCTGTGAGTCATAAAACCTGGATTTGGTAAGAACAGACACAGTGTAGCTGCAGCCACAGCCCCCAGAGCATTGTAGCTGAAACATCCCAAGAGCCACAATGCTGTAGTGGGCAGGGAGGCATAGTTATACTAGGCAGTTGTGGTTACTTGACCAGCTGAATTTGCCTCTATCCAACAACTATCCAAAAATGTAGGGCCACAAGGGGATGTGAAGCTCTAATTGTGCTTAACACAAAGGAAGGTTGACTCAACCTAAAACTCCACCACTTGCGTGACAGGCAGAATACCCGTGTCCCCGCTTGTCTGGTTTCTTTGGGTTTTTTTCCCCAAGGAGCTGATGACCTATTCAACCTATTATGCTAATTTGAGAAGTAGCAATAGCAATAACACTGAGCCCTTAGACAGAACTTCTTGTCTTACTTTATCGTTACCAAAATGCTTCATCAGTCTTGTTTTGTAGAAAGGAAGACTGAAGCATATTTTTTCCAAAGTCATATGCCATATATGCCGCAGTGTTCTTTCCACTTTCTCTTTAGACCTGCACCATATTCATTTGGCTTTTGTGTCTCTCTTGTCAGTGAAGAAAGCCACACTCGTTTATAAGGAGTGCCAGAAAGGATGCTATGATAGGATTTTGTTTGGGATTTTTTGCTTACTTTCAACTGTTAAAAGAAATTAATTTCTCTTAAGTGG
The DNA here is from genome assembly GCF_000690835.1 of Fulmarus glacialis. Taxonomy (NCBI): domain Eukaryota; kingdom Metazoa; phylum Chordata; class Aves; order Procellariiformes; family Procellariidae; genus Fulmarus; species Fulmarus glacialis. Next base: position 5,100 of record NW_009232260.1, read on the forward strand.
GTATGTTTGCAGTTATTTAGGCAGCTTGCAGATATATTCAGCCAGAAACACATGGGCAGTATATAAACAGAAGATTTTGTTACCAGGCTGATGAAAGATCATTTCACTGTGAGAGTAGAGCCCTATGTCTTCAAATGTGGCATGCGGTGAGGGAATGGCTCAGATTAGGCCGGGTACTGAAAGCAATATGATAATACTGCAGAAGCAGAATATTACCATGTGAGGGGGTTGGGAGGGCTGAGCTATAGCACCTTAACTGCTTGTTGTACCTAATCTAACCTCTTCAGAAACAGCTGGACTCTACACTGTGCTGTGTATGGACATCCTCAGTTAGCTCCGCCAACACTGAGGGTTTCACCTGGCAGAGAAAGCTTTTGTGAAATAGGACAGTGTGTGAATTGAAATAGCTCTTCCACTCTGCCTTTCACAATGGGCTTTTTTTTTTTTTTTTTTCTCCAATGAATGCCTTTCTGCAATCTAACTTAGTCCACTTCAAAGTTGACTAAACGAAAAGGTTACTCTTCAGGCAGAAAGATTGTCACATAGGAAACTATTGCAGAATAGCAATTCCTTGCTTTTTCTGAGTGAAAAAAAAAAGTCATTAGTCCCTCAGAAACCCGGTTGCTTGGAATATGGAGGGGATGGATTTACTAGTGCTGGTTCACCACCACACAAAGGTAGCTATGTAGCCCGTTCTCCAGCTTTACATGCCTATATTACACTCTGTGAACATCCAGACAGTTCATGCCTTCTATTTATTTTTCCTCGTGAGAGCAAGTTGTTGTTTCTTGTCCAAACAAATATATTTCCTCCTTGTGTGGGTATCTTCTACAAATATGGGCTTCTCTCTTGCATCAAATATTCTCCTGTCTGTTTTCCGTTTCTTTGTAACAGTGACAGTGGTGAACATTTAACAGCACCATAAAATGCTGAGTGCTTTCAATTGAGGTTTTCAAACAATTTCAAGTTACAGACAGAAAAACTGAGGCACAGCACAATTTACCCAAAGCTGTACTTTGAGCCTGTTTGCAGGCCCTTGTTTCCTTAAGCTCAATCCTGCATCCTGTCCAGTGGGCCATTCCATCATGGGGAAAATCATGCCTCCCTACCGAGTGGTACCTTCTCACTTCTTGAAGGAGATGTTGGCTCTACTAGTAGTAACCAGCAGATGCTGCTGAAGAGAGTCAGTATTAAACCTACTTTTGCTACTGTCGTTGTCACTGTTGATGCTGAAAGGGATACCATTTATTCCTGTATTGCTGTTGCACATGTGAGGTGGGCTGACATGGTCTATTTCTTTGTTTCCTAGGAAAGAGCACAGCTTTTGCCAGGTGCATGTGTGTCATTAGGTTTATGACATTCCTGTTTGGCATTTGCAGCTTTCATGAGAGGTACTGCTATTAGTAGATGATCCTGCGGTTACCTTCTGATGAAGTGCATCTCCCCCAAGTCAGTAAATTATTGGAGAACTGTGTTTTGCATGTGTGGATTTAGATTTGGGGGCTTTTTTCCTAACCAGTAGAATATAATAGAAAAAGAAAACATTACAATCCTGAAACCCTTCTTCCATAGCTACTGATTCAATAACAGGAGGACGTAGCTGTTAGCTACAGGGAGGTAGGAATCATGGTTGGAGAAGAACAGAGGTATTCATGTAGTAGTGTCCCAGATAAATACATAAGTATTGCCGCACTGCAGCTAACTCACTGCAATCATCATTGTCCAGTCTTAACGTTGGTTTGTGGGTGTATAAAGTAACACAACCCAGCTGAACAATCATTTTCATATGAAGCGGAGGCTTCTAGACATGGAGTACTAGAAAAAAAGTGGAAAGAAGCGCCTAACTTTCAGGGGGAAAAAAGTGCCTGACTGCTTTTTTTTGCTTAACCTGTCCTCTCATAATTACTTCCCCCCCCCTCAAAGGGAAAGCTAAACCACCTGCTACGCTTAAATGTCCAGCCAGCAAAGATTAAGGACATAGAGAAACAGAATAAAGCTGAGATGTCTTATAATGTCATTTTTGAGACAGTCTTATACCGGGATAAGGGGAGTAGTAAGGCTCTCACTGTTAACACAAAGGTGCAGAACTCAGAGGTGAATTCCCCCCCTGCCCTTAATTCAGTATAGAGCTTTAGTTGTAGTGTCTCACACTGAGGAAACTTTTACTTTTTCCACAGAGAAGAATTTTGCAGCCTCATACATTTCAGCAGCAAGACAAAGTTTCTTATGTTCACTCTTTCTTGTATGTAATCTAGTTAATTGCTAAGTAATCATGTATTCCTATTTCATAAAAAGGAATTCTCTGTCAGTTCCTTTCAAATGGCTGTGGACTTGTACTCTCTCTTTATTGTTACTTAGCTAAATTCTTTATTTCATCTTCCCTATTAAATCAGCCCAGTCCCCTGAATATAGATTTTACTTTTCTTCTGACTTGGTTTTGTATGACAATGTCATTCGAAGAAAACATTCCTAGACACCAATGGAGAGGGAATGTTGTTTTCACAGTTGTGTAACATGGCTCCAAATCACATCAGGCAAAGTGCTCATTTACACGTTGGCTTTTAATAGCAATGATCCTTTCCCCAGCAAATTTCTAATCATGTCTTTCTCCTAGAACTGTCCACCCTCCTATTTGCTACTGCGTTACATTACAGTGTCTAAATGTATTTAGGAAATTCTACTCTGTCTTCCCCTTGCTATTACCACTTTTTTTCTGGTTCTGAGTGTCTATGTCTAGTAGTCTACCAGTTTCCTACAGATCCCTTGCATTTCATTAGGGGGTTGCTCAATTTATTAGGAACCAATCATGCATTCATACCTTCTTCCATCTGAAGTACACTTTTAAATGTTAGACTACACACTAATCAAGTTGAACATAATAATGAGAGCACGTTCACATTGTTAAGGTAAATGACCCAATGCATTTATAGTTAAGACATATTTGAACTACAGTTTGTGCTTTTCATTGCAATATTGAACATTCTGGACAACTCTGAATTGTGTTGTTTTGTGGCAGCCTTTGCAAATATGTGATTATTATTACATTGCTGGCAGAACTCTGGACATTTCATTGCTGCTTTGTGATAAATTTCTAAGTGCCATTAACTGGGGAGGATTTTGTTGTGTCGATTTCTTCCTATAAATTAGACTAATAATGCGTGAATGGAACATACACCTTTACATATACATGCATCTTTACACTTTACATACAGTAGTGAATGATATATAAGGCTGAGCTTGATACTATGCGCCTGTTCGCAGAAAGGAAAAAGACAATTTTACGTGAGTAAATTGGTCTGATTATGTTCCTACAGAGAAAGCAGGATTAGGCTTCAGCTTTGTAAAAGGATGCCTGGTCTCCTGGGGCTAAATGCACAGCTAAATGAACGTGAAGCGTGTGCAAGGTAATCTAGTGAACATGGGTAATGATAGCATTGAATGTTAGCAGACATCAGTGACCATAATGTGTTCCCAAGGTCCTAGTGTTGTTTGGTTTCTGGACCCAGCATGCACAGGCTGCTCTGGCTGTGTATACTGTGCAGGTGAAGCAGAGCTCACTGTTCTCGCCATGCCTTCCTTCTGCTGAGCAGCAGAGTTCCCAGGGCAATGGAGTTCGTTGGCCTGCTGCTTCTTCATAATGTGATTTATGACTGAACATTTTCTCCTGGGGACGCTTAAATTGGAGTTCATTCCCTAATGTCAATAGACTTACGTATACCTCTAGGAAACTACATGCCAGCCTGTGAGTGAGGTGATGCTCACCTGCCTTTCTGCTATTCCTCCTAAGTGGTGTGGGCCAGATTTTTCCACATTCTGAAGTAAAAGTTTCTACAACAGTTACTTTAATGTATGTACCGCTCCCAGAGATATATCTATACTGGAGACCTGTCATTGCTGTTATTACAAATTTCTGTGCATCAGTTAAGTCTCTCAGCATGAGGCTAAGGTGTACTTTTAAGTCATTGTTCCTGTTTTCAAAGCTATAGTTTTATTTCAGTATAAAATTCTAGACTAATCATCTCTCCTCTAAAGTCACATGGGCATATTAAAGACAAAATTTGGCCTAAGCTTTGCCGGCTTTTTTCAGGCCAGGGAAGATGATGAAAGAAAAATGGCACAATTCTTGGAACAATCCAAGCCCTGTGCCCAAAGTCTGTAAGCCACACTTCTCAGGGCAAGCGTGTATCCTCCTGCTTTGGTCCCCACATCTTTCACCTCGGGAAAGCAGCACTCTATTACTTAGGGTAATAGCAATACGATACGAAAATTTTCACTCTAAAATCAGCATTTTACCGTTTAGAGCACAGTGGCCAAAATGTTTACACCAGGTTGTTTTTGATGTTTTGCATGGTTTATGTCTCTTACTTAACTACTGCTTATTTTATTACATTTTACTTTATCATTTTATTTTTCTAAGTACTATAATTTACAAGATAATACCATTGGTTTTCATTATTTTGGCTGTACCACTCATGTTCCTAACATAAAGTAAGCAGTGAAAAACAGGCACCGTGCCCAAACTCTCAGAGATATTTATATGTTTCTAAAATCCAAACTGGAGGAGGCAAATGGAAAATTTGCATTTTTTGCAAATGAAACAAGCTTAACATCTTGCTGAAAGTGCTGGAAAGCCAAACCCAATTTGCAGTCAGCAAGAATAGGGGCACATGGAAACTCAGATGTGAACTCTATACCTTAGTAAATATTAGCTTGCTCAGCTGAGGTGAAAGGATTTGTGCAGCAAAGGAAAATAATTTGATTTGTGATATTTTTCCAAGAGAAAGGCAGAATACATCACCTGGCTGTACTTCATCTCCCTCTTACAGATAAGTCAGTGTCATGTGCTGTGTGCTGTCAATGAACCACATGTTCGTGTAGTTTTTGCAGACTGGCTGAGGCTGAAGGGTGCTTTCAAATATTAGGCTGCACTGCTTTTGCTTAATGTGTCTGATCTCTTCGGTCAGAGAAAATCCTAAGTAGAGAAGAGCTATTTTTGATGACCATGTGACATTGTTATGGTAGGATAGGTACATTTTCTAGTACTTCTAGTTTTAAATAGGAGAACAGCAAGTTTCGCTGTTTTACTTAAGATAACACTGCACAGTCTGATGCATCTCTTTGGTATTTTGTCTATGTTTTCCTTTCTAAAGTTCCACTCAGTGCTGTTGGCAGTTTTCTCACTGTTAGTATTCTAGTAAAATTACAGCTGTTGCTTTTAAAAAAGAGAAAGCAAAGTGATCAGTGAACCAGTACAATGAAAAAAGTTCAAGAAGCGTCTAAGTTCTAATGTATAATCTCAAACATATGTTGAGAATCTCAAGCCTCGGAGCCCTATATAATTTTTCATCCAAATATATGTCGACTGCTAAGGTCAAGATTTTCTAACATAATTTTTGGTGAAAAATTATTTTCTGAGTAAAAAGACTATTTCATTTCAAAGGTTCTGCAACAGTTTTGGCTTTTATTAAAGAAAAAAAAAAAAGAAAATGCAACGCCACCCCAAATACATTGATAGAAAACTGAGATATTTACATTTGAAATTGCTACCAGAGTAGCTGTAGCTGGGGTGCCTTGTTCTCTTTAGTGGTTTCTTGCTAATTTCTACCATGTGCTGCCATGCCACATTCACTCCAACGGAAGATGAAATCCAAGCAGAGATCCTGGTTTGGGGGAAGAATGGTAATGAGATGAAGCTTCACAGCAGTGATGTTCTGGCTCTAAGGCAACATTTCCAAAATGCAGTGTATGCTCAAGTCTAATGTTGTACTCCGTGTCTCCATCATGGGGCCCTTCTGTTGTAATTAATTTCCACATTGCTCCTTTTTGCTATATCTGCTTTTCCTCAGACTGTAATAGCTTGTGTTTTTCTAAATGGATGCTGATTTTTTGGAATTTGTGTTTCTTAGTGGGAATTAACTTTATTTAACATTTGGGTTTCAGTGCAGTTTTCTGTCATTGTGCCATCCTCTGGAGTTGGGAGCCCACCCGATGCAAATTAAACCACCCTACCCTGACATTGCTGCAGTCTCTAAGGATTCCTATGAACTGTTAAGTGTTAAGTTTTTGGCAGGATCTGTTTTGGCAAGTACTCTGACAACCACAACACAGAGGACCCAGTCACGTTCTGCATTCTTGCTGGATATTGGCTATCCTCAAGTCTGTCTGTGAGTTCAGGTTGGCATCAGTGTGAAAAATGCCATAGGATCTCTCTGTAAGGACACAAGGAACCATTTCAAACACAGGGGTTGCAGGAGGGATAACCTTTACCAGGTGACAGAGGGCCTTTAGCCATCCCAGCATTAATCTCTGCAAGAGCCTTGGCACAGTTTGCTTCTGCACATGAGGGCTTGCTCCCACACCGGTGAAATCGTTACCTCCTTGGCACCCTGTAACTTAGGTTTATGCTTCTGGATTTCCTTTCACTCTCCAAACCTTTCCTCTCAACCCCTTTAAACGAGAAATCTCTGCCCTTCCACTTGCCCTTCTTCCTAGTATCCTTTTTGCTGACTGGCAGGGACAGCAGACTCCTCCACGTGCTCAGTCCTTTCCAGACTGAACCCTTTCTAGATTGCCAGCAAGGTGGGCTTTTGTGGAAAAACTCTGTCTCGTGGGCACTTTAATATTGAGCTATGACAAGGATCAGACTCAGTTGGCATTGGAGGATGGCTGCTCTCTTTCTCTCCTCCTGCACACCCAGGGGAAAAAGAAAAAGCAAATGGGAAACACCCATCCCTTGAAGGGATGCATGTGACAAGCAGAAGGGAGGAGTGTGTGCAAGCTGCCCACACATGCAGTATGTGTGTACCCACATCCTGCACCACTCTGCTTTTCTTGCCCAGTCTTGTCCCCAGACATACAGTGTACTTGCCAGACTTGGCCTAGAGGTGAGCAGGAATCAACCAGCTGAACTACTTGCACAGCAAACCCAAAGGCTGTCTGCAGGATGCTGTCCAATGTGACCTGGTTACGGCCTTTGCCACTGATCCACCATGTCCTTCTTGTGTCATTCCCAAAGCTGCTTGCTTTCTGCTGAGAGGCTATGGGGCTGTGCCAGAGCAAATTGAAATTCCCCTTGTTTGGGGCCATGGCCCAAAACTTTTGTGTAGGAAATCCAGGGCTTAAATGAGCTAGGTGACAGGTGTTGCAGATAGCAGGGTGTGTGATGCAGACAGATATGTGCCACTGCACATACATGCAGTTTTTTCTATGAAGTCTTATCCCCTTAAATGGCCTGTAGGTACTTGAGGCCCTGCTGAGCAGGTATGCTGTGCTGCTAGGTTTATGCTTGTAATGAGAAAACTGCTGACCTGAGGGAGAGGTCCCCATCTTTTTCCCTTCCCTTTGCCTTTTTCTCTGCTCTTGCAATACACATCCAGGCACTGCTGCGCTCACCTGTGAACATGTGATGTTAGGCTGCAACCTAGACCCATGTATTACAACCAAGGCCAGGTGATAAACTTTAGTGCCTCTTAGGAGAGGTGTTCCATCTTTACTACCAAAGGGTTCACACTGGAAGGAAATTAACTTGTAGTGACAACAAGGGTTAATTCACTTGGATGTTTTTTTTAAAAAACAAAGTATTTGTCCATGACTGTATGTCTCCCTATATCCATCTCTTCTCTGATTTTAATTTTACTCTGATTAGTATTTCCTCAGGGTTTCCCTCTCTCTGTTTTTCTCTGTTTCTTTCATTTTATTCTTTCCCAAGAAAGAATTTTCGCTGAACAGGTGGAGCTCAAGATCTTGTTTCTAAACAACTTTGCAGGGAAATGTCAGTGCTCCAGATGAGAAGTTTACAGTCTAAGCCCGTACTTACCCATGCTGAACTTCCTAATGGCCTTGTGGGTCTCTCATTAGCACATTCTTAGGTTCTGAAGAGAAGGAGGAAAGTGAGAATTCATTTACTTTCCTTTTAAACATGCCATGGACTTCTCCAGTTCCCCACCCTTTTTTTCCCTTCATTTGCACTTGAGGCAGCTCTCCTCCATGGTCTTGTTGCTGGACCCGACAGCTCCACTGAAGGAGGATGACAGTATTATGGGGCATGATAAGTGCAAAGTTCTTTGGCACGGGAAATCAGGCTCTAACATTACATTTGTCTCTTTACTTGATGAATAGGATACACTTGTTGCTGGATGAGTGCTGGCTCCTGGCCTGCATTTATATCACTTGTGACTAACTAGGCATTTTTAATGCTTAATAAAAATGTTTGTTTATTATATGGGCTGTATAAGATTGGTGATACTTACACTTTTTCTGCTGAACTACTTCAGTTGTCATCTGTTAGCACCTTTCACTGCTTTGATTTAATAATTTGATAGTTTTAAGCATCTTTCAGGTATTTCCTGTTTGGTGACATCAAAGAGAGATTTCCTTATGATCCAAGCTGATAATTTTCTCCTTGAAGGTCTGGAAGAAGATCCTGATAGAGGACTTCTGGCAAATTTTCTTTCTGTATTCCTATGTTGTCTCATATGGAAAGTGAGTGTCTATGTTTTGTAGCTTTTGATAGAGAAAATATCTGTCAAATTTCTTTCACTTTTCAGAAATAGCACTGGTAATTTGAAGTTTTGCTGCTGGTATTTTCCAGACAAATCCGCACCAGGCAAGCCAATGCCATGATAAGGAGCTTGATTCCTCAAGGTAGTACCAGCTGAGTTAGTATGAAACAGTGAATCCTCACAGTGCCCCGTGAGTCTTAAGAACTATGCTGTGAAGGTTGGCTAACTAGCCAGGTTAGCTGGGTAGCCCTAGTTCTGTAATCAGCTTGGCTAGCATTAATTCTGCGGTCTCTGCATCACGCTCAATTGTGTGGTATAAGAATGCCCTCTAGCACCTTATTTTCCTTCTCATTTTTCTTCCTTTGTCAATTTTATTGACAGAAACAGATGCAATGTTGCATGCATTCAGGAAAAAAAACTAGCAATTTTTAAGCCAGGCCACTTACCAAGCCAGAACTATAAAGGAAAATAATTTGTTAGTGGAAGCTGGTTGCAGTCTTAGCTCAAAGGTGCTGCCATCTGTTAGAATGAAATAGTTGTGTTTATGTAGAACCCTACACCCGAGGACCTCAATGTTAAACCACATAACATCCCAGTGAGGGACCTAATAATAGCATATCTGTTATGCAGATGGAGGAGATAAAACTGAGTTAAATGACTTGCCCAAGAAATCACTATCTGTTACTGGCAAGAACAAGAATTGAACTAATTGACCCCATCTTTCAGAACCTGTTTTAATCCTGAGACAATTCTGCTTCCTCATCCACAACTATTTCACTCACAGCTTATCTTAACATGTTTTATATAAACAGCCAGATAACTGTAATGTGTCTGAATTATGTAGAGTGTTTTCCAATACAAAAAACACATCTGACACTAAGCATATTCATTTTTCTGTCTGGCTCCTCCAGTTCGTAGGTTTGTCTAAATGATAAGGCATTATGAAGCCCTGTATTTTATTTTTCATTTGGAGATTTGTAGAGAGCAATTTTTTTCTTTTCCCACGACCTCACCAGATTATAACTTTATCCACTACACAAGCTAGCTTCATACCTCATTTCTGCCATTGATATGGCTATTTTCTACAATGTGAATGAAGTACCTGGCGTGATAAATATTGAAGTGTATCTGCAGTTCATTTCCACATACAATTGACACTTTTCAAAGAATAAAACCATTGCTGCAGTATTTACTAAGTGTTCCTATTTTAATTCTGATCTTCTTGAATAGCATTTCAATACAGCAAGCAATTCAACATAATTTCTCTTCATTTATGACCATGTTATATTATTTCAACATAATCATGCAGTAGTAGAATGAGTTATGTTTATGGCATACCATTCATATTGGAAAATGTGCATATAGATACTGCAATAATTCTAATATTACATTTCACTACCTTTTCAGTGACAGGAAAATGCAGTATTCTACTACACTGAGTTACAAATGCTATACAATGTAATCTTGCTGAAATACCTGTTCGCATTTTAGTTTTGCAACTTTAATAATCCTTCAGTATTACCAAAAAATTAAGATTAATATCAAATCTGTGTATTCTTAAATGCTGTGTATTTCCACTTTTTTACTTTGCCTATTAATTGACTTCCTGTCCCGTTAACTTGGTATATTAAAACCATACAATTATAGTGATTTATATCAGTGTTTGAACTCTCCTTACAGTTTAACATAATCTTTATTTTGCGACTAATATAGAGGTATTTCTGCATCTTGTCTTTGTAAATAGGTTGTCTTCACTCATATTGCTGAGACAGTTTGCTTGCAATATTTTATAGCTGTCTTTCTGGAGAAAGGAGAATCGATTCTGTTGGTTAGAAAGGCTGAAGTTGGGAAAGAGGTCCTTCTGTCTGCCAAGGTTATTGAACTATCAGAAAATCATGCAATGGCCCGAGTCCCTTGCAATTACTACACAACATTTTCTGTGCTTCAGTGTTTGTAACTGTAACGTTCCCTACGTTTCAATGAGCCTGATTCTTTCCCGTAGCTTTGTTTTGCACCACTTAAGATGTAGAAGAGTCAGTGTAGTCACTTTTGAGTGTAGTACTGGTAGGAAAAAAAGGATTTAAAAAATCAGGACAAAAATCTTTATACCACATGCATAGCTTCTGAGTAACTCAATTAGCTCAATTAATGATGAATGGTAACTCTTCAATAGAAATGCTGTCAATTCTGATAGAATTTTTGACATCCTCTTTACCTATCCTTGATCAAATCTAGACATGTTTTTAGGAGAGCAAATCACTTATTTAATGCAGTATAACTATCACTCATTGTCATAAATGTGAAAAGTTAAATGACTATTTTCCTGGTATAAACTATTAGTTCTATAACCTAGCTTTCAAGAGGGAGGGAGAAATAATTGCAATTACAGGGATTTTAGCACACTGGTTATTCAATTTTGAATTGTTGGACATGAGCAGAGAATTCTGTGATACACAGGTTTATTTTTGCTACCTTTATGCTAAAGACAAATTTTAAAATAATAGCTATTACTTGTGCACATCCTGCAGTTCTGCAGCGCCATGGTTGAGCACATGGTTGAGCCAGATTCCTGCATAGGATTTGCTGAAGCAAAAAATTAACGAAAAATAAATGGAAAAATAGTGTGAAGGGAGGGTAAGTGTCGATGGCAAAGAAATATGTAACTCCCAGAATCTGCAAGTCCTGGCTTGACTTCCTCTGTTACCAGTGAAAAACGAGTCAAAGACCTCACTTAGCTTTGAGGTTTGGAGGACCTTCAGGATCCGTAGAGCAAACACGGCAGAAAAGGCAAAAAATTAAAGGATGTTTCCTAGATGGAGTTGGATTTTCAACCCCTCTGTGTCTGCAGGAAGTGGGGCAACTTACTTTCCCACTTCCTGTACTGCACAGTTAAGCATTGTGAAAAACAGAAAAGGAGATTTCCTTTTTTGATCCTTTTTTAATATTGTAGTCTGGCATCTCTTCTCTAAATGCACTTAAAGGCAGAACAATAAAGGGAAGTTGTGCCAAACATACACCAGGAATATTTGGTTTTTCCAAGGTTTGAAACAATGGAAATTATAAATATGCTAAAAACTGTGAAAGTGTTCTAAGTTATGTTTGTGGTGACGTTTTCTGATTACTAATCATGAGATATTACAGATGACTAATGAATAACATCACATATGATTTCAGTTAATTGTATCTGACCATGTTAATTTTGGTCTGGGAGAGGGGAAGAAATTCATTCAAATTACTACCTAAAAAATGACATTTAGACTCTGAAGCAGTTTGTATTGGAGCATTTGGGTCAGGTAAATCCCATGGGTTGCCTCCTGGGAGGACTTGTGCTTAAAGTGAAACACCTGCTTGGATATTTATAGGCCTGGGGCATTGCCTTAACATATACTGTTACAGCATCTACTCTGTTGGCAGGTGTTCTCAAAAACCCTTGGAAGGGAAAACTGAGAGAAATTACGCTCCTTTGGACTGTTAAAGGTAATTAATTTCACTGATGATCTTAATATTCCTGATACTAATGCCTGTTCTTCCATTTAGCTTCATGCTCTAATCCAGCAATGCCTTGACTACAGCCATTAGTAAAAGTTTTAATAGTTTTCAGTTGATGCTATCTATTTAAGAAAATCCTATTATGGTGTTTGTCTCCACTTTTGTCATTAGGATTTTCTTAGGATTTTTAGTGGTGTAAGAACTAGCCTTTGAATCAGTCTGCAGTATCCTTTGTAACACCAAGTACCTGAGATTTCAGAGAAAGGGAGTCATAGAATATGTGTCCTTGCCCTGGATGGCAGAGTGGGAGAACAAATAAAAAAACCTTCAGAAGGAAAACAACTCATTATAAAAGCCATTAATTCCTTGTAAGTTGGAGGTTAGACTGTGGGAGCTTTAGCTTGTGCACTAGCTCTGAGACCTCTGGTTCCTCACCTGTTATCTGCCTGTGGAAATTTTTTTACAAGGAAACTTCACAGAGAAAATTTCAGCATAAAAAGGAGCATGTGGGAAAACTAATGCAAACTCAGAGACTAGTAGGATTTCTGTGGGTTCCCCATTGCTACCTGTAGAGATTTCTGTTACGGTCTTTCTTCATGGTCCTTGGATCCCTGAGAGCTCCCACCTGATGTGGACATAACAGTCACAAAGCTATGAAGGCAACTGATGTTTGTTCTTTGAAAGAGGAAGACTTATGTGCAAAAGGAGAATCTCCATGAGGGTATGAGGGAGAAAACAGGTGAAATCTTCTAGAGATAAGTTCTCTGGTCACTCACAGAGGTGCTTATGCATTGCTGTATGTACAAATCATGGCCAGCATAACTGAGGAAAAAACTTCTGGAGTTTAAATGCACAGATCTAGACACGTGGGCTCAAAGGGAAATGTAGGTTCCTAAGGGTTCCACGTTATTTTGCAGTTTAGTTTGGCACTACAGAATAGAGTTGTTGGAAACAAAAAGGAAGACCTAAAGTAAATTTAACTTAGGCAGGTACTGGGACATTAAAAACACACAGAATTGATTAATGTCGACTTCTTCCTGCGGTTTGGACAAAATATTTTTTTAATATTTAAGTTCTACTTAAAGTCCTGCTTTAGAAAGCCTTCCTGATGTGCTGAAAGGTTCCAAGAAGTGCTAAGCAATAACTATTGCAGCCAAGACACAACATCACTGTAGGGTGAGCAAAGGAAACAAGCAATGGATGCAGAGTCTCAGGGTGGGAAATGTATTTTCAGACATTGTTCCTGACTTTCTATAAGCTGCCCCTTTTCAATTTAAGGGCAAGGTATTTCCAATCTAGTTTAGAAGGATTACATATGCTCTTTGCTAACTGCAGTATAGTATTTTGCTGTTAGTGTTCTGTCAGAGTTTTGGTTATGTCAAATATTTTGGGGCTGGCTGAATGAAAGGGAAAAAGAAGAGATGTTGCTGTTTCTTTCCTAAAAGCCCAATGGTCTACTAAGGTGTGGGCGCTTCAGGACTTGTTACCTTTCTGCTTGAAAGTCTTTGAAGCATAATATGTCCAGGAACTCCAAATCACCCTGTTAAAGTTTCCAAAAGGATGGGGGAGATAGGAGATGGATCAAGGAAGATGTCCTTAGTCTGTCCTTTGCAGTTATTTCACCACTTATAAAATACACCTATGCGTCTGAAGGAAAAGTGGCTAAGAATGACTAGGACTTTAGAGTAATTACTTTAGGGTGCTTGGATGAAAATTTTAGTCTTCTGGATACAGCTGTCTAATAAATCTAGACCAGGAGAGATTATAATCTGATGGCCTACTCTAGGCATATGCATTCAAATAAATCCTTTTTGGATTTCTACTGGCTTGTTACGTGAGCAGGAGGAGAAGACAAGCATTGCAACTCTGTGAATCTAGGTTTTCCTTTGTGGTTTTTTTTTTTCCTAAAGTATCTAAGAGATTAACAGTTTTTCTGACCTGAAATTATTCTTTTTCTTTTGTCAAGAACAACTCAACAGCCAGACTTGCTGTCCTATGCTATTGCACTTCACATTTTAATGTCTCAAAGTATTTTTTTACAAACACATAAATTTATTCCTGGAATCCTTTTGGATTCTCAGTGAAGCAAAACCAAACAGATATTCTTTAATTATATATATATTAAAAAATCTCTCATTGTCTCTCTCTCTCTCTTTTAATTTTAGCTGCTACAGATTCAGGATTCCTTTGGACAAAGTGAACCACCCAGCTTTCCCATAGATGGGGAAAATGTTATTAACCTAATTTGCAGGCTAGAAAACAAAGATGCACAAAGTTAAACTAGCTGCTGTTGTTAATCCCATGCAACATGATGTGTGACAGAAGAGAACCCAGAAGGTTGGCTCTGTAAGTTTTAAGTAAAGCTCTGGTAGAGCGCTCTGATGGCTGTGATATAATAGAGCTCTCAACGGTGCAGTGGCAGGTTAGAGGCAGCAAGCTGAACTAATAAAACCATCTAACCCATAGGTGAATGAGTAAGCAGTGTGATTTTCAGCTTAGTACCAACTTAGTATGTAGGTCGTAAGAGGAGGGATGGTGTAGAACATGAGCAGAAACCTGCATTTTGTGGTACTGCTGACCTGCAGTTAGGCAAAGAAGTTGGCCCTTGTCTTAGAGAGGTTGACTGCTGGGATTTTTTCCTACGTGGGAGATACTCTAAATCTACAAATATAATTTGTTGAGAGGAGGCCAAATTTGGGCCTGTCAACTTTGACACATCCCTTAAAAGATTCCAAATGATAGAAATGGTGTGTAAAAGAGTTGTAACAAAGGAGAGGTTTTCAGTTCTTTTAACAGAGCGCTACATAATCACACTTTCTTCCAGAAGCATTCAGTGTGAAGATCTGTCAATAGAAATCTCTAACTGTGAATATACAATTGAGCTTTATTATCCCTTTGTTATTTTGTAACTACATAGGTATGACAGACAGAAACTGATTTTAAAAGAAATTCACAATTGTCAGTGTGTCACATGCATGAATCCCACTGCTGGAAGTTTTTCAGTAAATCAGCATCTTTGGGTAGGTGCGCCAAATGCCGTATTTTAACAAAATGTTTTTGCTCACGGTAGCACTCAAGCTCTTAATTTAAAGGGAATGAACATCCTAACATTTTGTTACAGCCTTGCACAGCAGACAGATGGTGCTCTGTCTCACACAGAACAGACAAGGAACGACACAGTTATAAGTACCAGATAAAAGGTGCTGAGAGGACAGGGTATATAGGGAAACCTTCAGTTAGACCCATTGCCAAGGCATCCCCAGGAGCCCACACAGGCGAGTAAGAACTGCAGTGTAAAACAAGAATCACACATAAGACACCCCAGGTCTCCTCAAAAGTCCTTTGACTCTCTAAGGAGTACAGTGACACACTACACAGAAGTCTCCAAACCTTCACACATCAGCAGGACTATTTGTCTGCCTTTGTGTCTTAAGGATTTATGGTGCTACTGTTCTTGGCAGCGCCTGGAAACCTGCCACACACAATGCAGAGAGATATGGAACCCTCTACTGAACTTCATAGTTCTGTCTTGCATGGGAGATGAAGAGAAGGGAGCAAAACTCTGCCTGAGAGGGCCTGGTTTTTTTTAAGGGTTAACTTTATTTTGTATTAAAGTTGATTTGTGATTAATTTCAGAGTTTTGGGGAGGGTGTATTGTCTATGTTTTGTCTGCCAGGTCAAGGGAGCTGTTTGTGGCAGTTGCATAGCAGAAGTGTTTTTCCTGCCTTCTGCCAAATCTTGGGTGCCACTGCCTGTACCTGTGCTCAGGCTCGGGGGTTTCCATTTTTAAGGCAGTTAGGGTTTGAATTCCAAAGACAGGCAAAATGTGTCTGCTAAGATGTGGATGTAACAAACATTTACCTCAACAGGCACTACACTTTTCTGCAACCTTGTTTCTCCACCATATTTATTAAATGTATAGTTTACTAAAGGAAACAACAATTCAGTTGCCTTAATCCCATTTCTGACAGACCCACGCGCAAATCCTCTGACAGAGCCATGCACCTGTGACTGAGCTGGCTGAGCAGCAAAGCAGAGAGGGGGGCTGAGATCAGCTCCCCAAACAACTAGACCACACTGAGTGACAGCTTGTTTGTGTATTGAGTGATGTGCAGGATCTGGTTCAAAATCTCACAATGGAATCGCGGCTCTGTGACAGTGACCATAATGTACTTCAATTCAGTGCCCCCACAGGAGCAACAAAGGCCAAAAAATCCACCACAAGTATGCTTAACTTCAAAAAGAGCAACTCTGTGAAAACAGGGAAGCCCACTAAAAAGAAGCTAAAATGGGCCACTAAAGGAATTAAATCCTTCCAGGGAGCAAGAAGATCACTGAGCTAAGGGCACAGCAGCAGAGCATGCCCCACCCTTTGGGAAAGACTTCGGAAAGGGTAAAAGGAGACTGGCATGACTAATCAGCAAAGGAAAGAAAGCTACTAGAAAGAGGAAGGATCATTCAGAAAACTGAAGTTGTGCCAAACAAAGAAAGTAGGAAGGACTATAAACTAAAGACTAAATGTAAAACTCTAATCAGTCTAGCCAAAAGAGTTTAAGGAGTAACTAGTCTGAAACTAGTTCAAAATTTCCACTAAACCTTTTTTTTGATCACATCAACAGAAACACCTGACGACCAGCATACAAAATGGCTACTCCAAGGATAAAGGCTTTACAGGGAAGCTAAACTCATTTTTTGTACTGATGTTTGCTGTGAGTAAAACTGGGGCTATTCCCACATAGAAAACCTTTTTTTGTGGGGACATCCGCAAAGGTCTGCCTAAAATAGAGGAAACTGAGGAAGGAATAACAGTACTAAAAGACAGAATGAATAGTAATAAACAGTAATAAGCAGTTTCCACCCAAAAGCTCTGAAGTCTGGAACAGCTGGATCTGTCTGCCAGATCTCTTGGAGTTCTTTGAACAGCAAGCATGAGAGTGGTCTGACCGATGTAACCCGCTTGGGTTTCCAACAGGCTTTTGACAAAACCTCACGCTAAGGGCTTTTACAGAAATTAAACAGCCACAACATAGAAAAGAGTTGCCACATGGCTTAATAACTGGCCAAGAAAGTGAGGAACAGAGGATAAGAGTAACTGTCTGGTTCTCGCAATGGAGGAGAGGTCACCAGGGAGAGGTCACATAGGGAGATCCATGCTGTTTAAAAATATACATAAGATACCTGGAAATAGGGGTGAACAATGAAGTGACAAAGTTTGGTGATGATGTGAAGTTTGTAATGTAATGATGAGCTGTGAAGAACTGCTGAAGTGATTGGGTAATAAAATTACCCGGATGAAATTCAGTGTAGATAAATGTAAAGTACATGTACATTGCGAAAAACAAGCCTATTTCATGTAGAAGATGATGGGCTCTGAGTTGACAACTACCACTGAAGAGCGAGGCCTGGGGGTTATGATCATAGAATCATAGAATCA
>NW_009232261.1:0-558 GCF_000690835.1 Fulmarus glacialis
AAAAAAACCCCACTTACTTTCCTCATTGGTGAAGGTACAGGATCAATCTCCATTGACTCCATTCTTACAACAAAGGTCAAAATAAGTATGACATTGTAATAAAAATAACACATTCATTATAATGACTAAAATTACATTATATTCTCATGTTAAATTTGATTAATAATGGAAAAGCATAATACATAATGCATAACACATATAAGTATTTAGGACTTGTTCCAAAACCCACTAGCAGTAAGAAAAATCTATTAATTGATTCTGAGCTTTGGTTTAGACATTTACAGAGAAAGTTATTTTATGATTATCATTGTTATTCTTGTATTTAAGTCAGAATAAATATGCATATTTACATATTTGTCACTTGTCTCCATAACAAGGGCATTCTGAAATTTTATTTTTTATAAAAAATAAAGTCACAGTCACAGATATAGAAATCCTTTAGCTTGAGCAAGCTGTATGTTCAATTTATTTAAAATTTAATGAGCCTTACTGGAATTCATCCCATCTAAATTTAGACAACTACAATGTACATATAGGTGTCCGTACAAGTCATTTAGC
>NW_009232261.1:579-14893 GCF_000690835.1 Fulmarus glacialis
AATTAATCAATCTATCTATCCAGAAAGTCTTTAGAATAAGGTGCATCATGCCTTAGAGTTTTTTCCAGTGAGTACAAAGGCAATCTATACAAGTAGTTATTATGTACACTTGGATAGGTAAGACCCTCCCCAGTTCTTTCAAAATTACACAGTTTGCAGAAACAAAACACTAAATCAGAAAATATACTTACTTTAAACTCACTACAAAAAAATGTCTTTGTGTATAAAATACCAGTATGTTGTTACAGTTAAGATTTTCACTGAAAATTAACAGATTTGTACCTACATTTCAGAAGTGGAAGAATGACTAGGATGAAGAGAACATGAAGAATAACCACTCTGTTTTCTTGAAGGAACTAAAATAATTAATAAATATCATATTAGAATATAGCTATATCCAGTGATATGTATTCTATAATTAGTATCTTAAACCAACACTTCTTACTGGAAAGTGGATTTCTACTTGTATTGGAAAATGGTAGTTGTGTCGTTTGTTCAGGAGGTTTCATACTAAAGGGGAAATATAAGAAACAACAGATATAAATTGAAAGCTGGTTTGGTTAGTTCATTTGTCTAGCTGGTCAATAAAGCACAAAATCAAAGCATTTTATCCATCAACAGCTGATTTTAACATGACATTATTTGCCATGAAGAAAAATAACAATCTATTTGATAAGCTATTAACTTCTCTATATCACAATGTCTGTATCAGTCATTACATGCCCAACAATATCAGTTGAGGATAACATTATGGCAAAGTACTTTATGGAACAACAGATGTTAAAATACAACTATTAACTACAGTTGAGCCAAAAATCTTCATTTCGATGTATACGTTTCCCAAACTTTAAAAAATCTAGTTATCAAAAGAAATGTTGGCATATTTATGCTATTCACCAACAGCTATGTAAAACTGATACCTTTGCCAAAAACCATAAATAAGAGGAATAAGTCTACTGGGCATGCAAGGAGAAGCCCTAGGTCACACTCTCTTGGTAGAAATCTGAAAAATCTGAAATTCAGTAAGAGCTCTGTATTTGGTATAACGAAGATGCTATTTGTTTGAGATGCAGACAAGAAAAAGGAGGAAGTGGATAAAAATATATAAACTATGATAACCCACCACATACAGTTTCCTTTATATTGTTTTTCTTTCAGTTATATTACACCAAGCAGCATAAGAAAACATAATACAGTATTATGTGCACGTCAGAGTCAAAAGAAAGTCTATACTGAAAAAACCACAGAAAAGGAATAAAAATTAAAAAAATTTTGCAATTAAATTGCTGGCTTCATGAACTGGCTTATTAAGGAGACTTCAGCATCCTTGATCACTGGTATTCATAAGGTGGCATTCATGAAGGGCTTCTCTCAAGAAGATGGATCTATAGGGAGAAGTATATTGTAACTATACACTAAATACTCTTAATACCCATATTCACTAAAAGGGAAAAGCAGACCAAACCTGCTAGGTTTTTTTCCCAGTAGTTTTTGAAATCTTAGAAAATGGGAAGGATAGAATAGGACTTAGAAACAAATGCTATATGCAAAATGTAATAATTTCACCATAGGTGGATCACAGTAGATCAATCTGATATCTTTTTTGTTTTGTTTTATGTTCTGGTAAGCAGATTTTTTTAAACAGTAGTAAGATAGTACATTTTTTTCTGCAGTAATTCAATTTAAACATTGGAGTGCTGTATATGCCACGTGGACTT
Organism: Fulmarus glacialis; assembly: GCF_000690835.1. Taxonomy (NCBI): domain Eukaryota; kingdom Metazoa; phylum Chordata; class Aves; order Procellariiformes; family Procellariidae; genus Fulmarus; species Fulmarus glacialis. The sequence continues at coordinate 2,298 of NW_009232261.1, forward strand.
TAAAGCAGAGGTAAGAGCGATTAATTCAGGTAAGTATACCATAAAAAACGTTAAAAGGGAAACAACAAGAAGAAAGGTTGAAGAGAGTGCAGAAATGTTATTAGTGATGTCTCCTTCAGTTTAGTCTTGCAACTGATCCTGTTTAATATACTCCCTGGTGACTCAGGAATAGCCTGCAGTTTGTGAAATCTGAAGACAGAAAGTTCTGAAGATAGAAAGTTACATCAGTATTGAGGAGAACTACATAATGATTTAAAAAATGTGATATTTTCAAACGAATAATTGAAATAACATTTAATGAAATGAAAAGTAATAGCACAGAGTGCACTTAGGGCTCAATAAGAACTTTGGCTTTGAGTTGGAAATAAATAAGATGGAAAGATTAAGATGTATCAGTCAATGAGCAGGGAGATAACGATGAGCTACCTCTTGGCTCTCTCTTTGACACATTCGTGAAAAAAGACTAATTTAAGATGAGTCAAGAAGTTGATTTTTACCAGAAACAGAGAAGATGAGAATCATGTTGCAAAACTCCGGTAATTTCGTAACTGGGCTAGATTCTAGGAAAGATACCATAGTACTTTCCAGGCTGATGTTGTAAAGCCCATTGGAAAAAACACAACCATGTTTATGTAAACGCAAATAAAAATTTTAAAACTGAATATCTATATGATAGAGATTGCTAAAAGTTCATTTTTAGAGTAACTACTGACTTGAATTTAAAAATAAAAGGATTGCTTCCTGACAGCCTTTTTAATATGAAGAAAATGGACCTGATGACAGAAATCACTGTTCATTTATTTCTGTAAAAATACGGTTCTTCTATTTATACAACACAATATATGAGAAAGACAAACAAAGCATGACTTTTTTATTGTTTTATCAATTAAATTTACTGTTTTCTGATTACAAAGACAACTTCTCATTTACTTTTGCTGCATTAAGCCTCTTACCATTGTATCTGATGCATTTGTTGTGTTACTTTCTTGAGAGATTCTTCCAACTTTACCGTCTGTGAGACAATCATAGATTAAAAAAAAATCTATTTGTGTGATATACAACTTCATTTTCATACAACTAGTATTCTAAAGTGTTGAAAGGCTGTTTTCTATTGGTTTTAATCTTAGATATCATTGCTATTCCAGATTTACTGGGGCAAGACTATAGCTGTTATATGGATCCATTAAACAGTCAGTCTGAAAAGATACACTTGTTTTTGGCAGTTATAGACTTAGTTTGATAACCTTTTGTTAAGCATCCTGGTAATATTGGTTAAATGAATACTAAGAAAAGTGCTTAAAAACAGTTTGCTTTTATTTTTCGTCTTTTCCATATCTGATATAAAAGTTATGTTGCACTTAATATGGAATTATCTGGAAAAGATACCAATAACTGTACAAAATACCAAATACCATGTTCCCGTATTTCTCATTTTGGATTCAGATTTGTTCAGTACTTTGCAGTATGTATTTGTAATAAGCTTATGTGAAGAGTATTTCCTACTATGTTATAGACACAACCAAAAATAACATCCATTAAAAAATGTTATGAGCTTGCAGAATTGAAGAACATTAAGGTCAAGAACATTAGGTCAACTCCCTAGTATGTGTATTTTTTACAGTCTTTCATTACATGGTCATACATTATATTTTATGAAGGATGTAAAAATTTACTCAATAGCCTCAATATTGCATCTATATCTTATCTTTAATTTCCATTGTGTGACCTTAGTCCTTCATTACTTCATACTATTCATACTTTGATTTGAAGACAAATTATGAATTTTCTTGTTAACTTTTCATGCTTCTCCTCACAACATTATTTGAATTCTTTAATAACATTACCTGATACACCTTTATAAAATCATATTGTTTGTGTGAGATATTATGCTCTTTTTGCAGACGTGAAACTCTGCAAAACAGATTAAAGACAAAATCTAATTTACATAAGATCTGATTATTTTTCTTTTTCCTAATGAGAGCTAAGTTTGATTAAGAAAGTGACCAGTACAGATGTTAGGAACAATGTACTTTACCCTGCCACTCTGGACAGGGATCATTTTAAGGCCAAAATACCTTAAGGAAGGTGAATAACTATTTGGTTTTCAATGTCTTTGGATCCTAGCACAACACAAGGTCTAGACTTGCCAGGAATATGGACATCATCTGCACCCCAGTATCTGAACAACTCACAGAAACAGCAACAAAGAAGCTTCTATCAACATCTTGAGAGCTGTTGGTTGACAGTGACAAGGATGATGTACTAGAAATAAGGAAGGGGACCACAAACAAGCTAGCCAAGCATAAAAGCCCGGTTGTGAATTTCCTTATGCAGTACTCCTCCTTTCCCAAAGGCCAAGACCTGCAGAGTGGAGAATGGCAGGAAGAACCACTTGTGTCAAAGGGTAGATTTGTGCTTCCTCACCTCCCCAGGGGTCATTGCCATTTGCCGAACTGTTTATACTGTAAATCATTCTTGCTCCATCCTTTTCTCACTCACCTTCATCTCAAAGCCAGTGGCAGGAAGACTCAGATGGAGATTATAACCCTGAGGGTGAGCATCTACTCCCACTCTCTGAACATGTGTGCCTCTGCCAGATGTGATCTAGCCTTCCCCAGCTCCTTCAGACTCCCTCCCAGTGGCCCTGAAAGAGGGAGCATTGCTAACTGAAACTCACAGGAAGGAGACAGATATATCATTGCACAGGGGAAACTCTTCTCTTCCTTGCTCACCTCAGCTTCATTGTCAAACCATTTCTCCACCAGAACAGCCTCACCAGTGATAGCCATAGCTGCACATAGGGTATCTAAGACAAGTGGCCTCTTCTGACCCTGATCCAATGCAAGCAGTTTTAAAATACTAACAAATACATAGAGTGGACAAAAAACCAACAAAACCACCCAAAACAGTGTGCCATTGAAATAGCAACCAACTAAACCTACAGCTGTTTCTGTACTGTCACCTAAACGCCTTCCTTAGGTCAAGCAGCGTCCTTGAGTACTTCACAACCACTGTTAAATGGATATCTCAACAGTAAATAAACTAGAAACTTACCATCAAAAAGTATCAAAACTCCGCACAGACTCTTTGGAGATAATGTTTCTATTTATGCAACATTCTATTAAAAGTTGTATTTTATTTTGCCTACAGGTTTCAGTTTTACCATCCCGAGTCAGTACAATAGATTAGAAGGGGGCATAAAATCAGGATTCCTCCATGGCCTGGCTTTGAAAGCAGAAGGACAGGACCTTGAAAGAACTACACACTCCACAGTACATTAGGACGGATCCCAAAATGCATTCATGGAAAACAGGGGAGAATGGGCCACAAAGCACTTAAGTTTCCAAGCTGTTCTATCCATGAGAACCATATCAGACGCTCTCCTCACACACAAAATGGCCAATTGGCCAGCTATATGAGTTTACCTCTGCCATTTCATACACAGGGCATACATGGGTAGTAGCTTTAAGTAATATACCTGGACATGTCCTTAGAAATGAATGAAACAGCCAACTGTTTTATCAAGTATTTAGAAGTATCTGAGAAATGAAAAAGAAATTTTCTTTCCAACCTACAGAGGAAGAGGCGATGTCACAAATTCAGTACCTGTTCTCCACAGAATAATTTATTTTATTCCTCTTCCCATTGAGCTATGCCTAACTCAGGGTACTAGCCCTTAGTCTTGCTCTCCATTGCTCAAGCTTCTCATTTAGTTTGTCAGCCCTAGTCATCTTTTCCTCTAGACTTATCTGAGTACCAATCTCTCCCCACCTCTTCCACCTTCTCCTCCATGCAGTGAATTGGTTTCTTCTCTCCCTGTCCTTAGACTCTTCGTTTAATCTCAGTCACCCCATAACTAAAATCTGTTTTATTAAATAATAGTAACCATAATTAATAAAGTCCTCATAGATTTTAAACAATTAAAAACTGGTATTTATAATGACAGAAATGAGGCAATCCTGATAAATTGTTCTAAGTATTCCAATAAAAGGTGAATATATTTTCTAAAAATAAACCAAAGTAACAAGGCAAACATAAGCAAAGAAAACCACAGTTAGAGTTACCTTTTGTCTGTGATATGCTAATAAATGTTTACGATGTTTTTCTTGAAATTCTGAAATCTAAAAATAAATACAATTATATCAAGCTTCATGTAATTACATTTATGCAACCTCAGCAAAAAAGTGATGGAGAAGAACTACTTCACAGTATTCAAATTTTTCTATATTTTAATAATATATTTAACATATATTCTTTAAATGCTTTCTAACAAAACATGCCAAGTTATTATCACTGATAAATAAAGTCTTACAAAGTTTATTTAATCTAGTATGACCTACACTAGAGTTGGTAGATTTATTTCACTGAATTTATATTTTAACACTATGTTCAGTAACAAGGTAAAGACATTGGAAAGCCAGTTTAGCTGCGGTGTTTCTTATTCATTAGTGCTAAGCAAACACATAAAATTAATGGCAACATAAAAAGTAATGTGTCTTAGTGGCAATTATAACTTGCCTTGTAAAAATATCCTGTTAATTAAAAAATAATTGTTGGACACACTGTCTGGTGGTGTGTAAGCACTTCTTGTGTCCAAATGAGGATCATAAACCATGACAGGTTAAAAGTGAAAACACACAAGGTAGGCAAGACAAGAGCCTGAGGAACAAATTACAATAGGCAATAACTTACTAATAAATCTTTCTTCTCTCGTATAAGAAAACTGCCAGAAAATGTGCAGGGATAGAGACAACAAAGACGACACACTCCTCTCCATAGTATGTGATGGATGCTAAATACTTACAAAACAACTATCCACCAAAAGCTTTTGAATGCAAAGACACCAGCCCCACCTTGAGAAATCCCTGTACCACAAGCTGTTGAAAGCTAGGAGGCTGTTCTGAAGACATATCACTACATGGCAGCCTTGCTCTCATATGCTTTCCTAAGCACCCGCGGTTGTGACAGGATATTAGACTAGATAAACCTTTGCCCTAACAGAGCACAAGCTGCTTTTATGTCTTTTGATGCTGGTAAAAGCTCTGAACATACCTTAATGCCTTAATTACACTTCAATATGTTTCCCATAGGCTATCTCAGGCTACAGAAAACCCACCTTAGTCTTTTGAGTTTTTTCCTTTTTTTGACACGTTACAGAAGTCTGTATTCACGTGTGATTGGTGGTATAGCTGTCTGGATTTGTTCAGTTTACAGAATAACTGCTGATCATCGTACATGCTGTTAAAAAGTGTGTATGGAAGGACAGAGGAAGGCTTCTTGTTTACCTTGTGTCACCTTGTAACTTGGGAGGAGGAGTGCTGAGGAAAGGGACCACGCTCAGCTTTGGAGAAGTTTGTGAAGCATAGAGTAGAGCAAATGTGAATCCATAATCACCATTAAAGAAAGCAGGTGATCTTCCCTGGGTTACTCTTCTGCTGGATCAGCAAGCTCAGCACAAGACCAAACAAGTACCAGCCCAAGGGAGATGAGAATACACAGTGAAGGTTGCAGGTGTGTTCAGGGAGAATGTACTACTACAGTTCAACCTAGAGTGGTTGCTCAGTAGAGGGACAAGGACAAGTCCCAAAGCCAAGCTGAAAAGATGCAGGAAATGAGGAGGCAATAGGAGTTCATATGTATTCATTTAACCCAGACAGCTACTAAAGTTCTGGACTGGAAACTAAGCCTGAAGGAAGGGATCCTGCCTGGAGTTTACAGAAGGCTAGGAGGAAATTTACCTTGAAATCTTTTATTGCATCTGTCTGAAAAAAGCAAACCTGTTTTGGGTTTTTTGGCTTTTTAGGAATTAGATTGTTCTTATTTTTAATAAAGCCTAGCCTTTGAGATCGGGGATCTTTGTTAACTTGCTTGCTTTGATTTTTAAAAAAAGAGAGAGAGAGAGAGCATTCAGCTCAGGGTTTTAGCCAGCTCAGGTTTTCACTGTGTAACTTTTTATTGCTATAATTAGGGCACACTATCTGGGCATGTTTAAGGTTCCGGCAGATCTAATTTTTCATTGCATGGCATAGAAAGTGATTTTACATCATTAAAATAACCAGACTAGTGGTCCTCAGAGAGAGTTTGAAAACATAAGCTGTGACCGTGATGAATAATTTATGCTTTCTTAAGAACTTTGAAACTGTGGAATTAAGAAAGTAAAGACGGTAACGGGCATACATTCATTTTTAAGCATTCACTCATATATTTTTCCCATTTATACAAAAATCAGTAGCAGTTGCTAATTATTTTATAGAGTTAAAAGGTTTTAAGGCAGATTCACCTGTGTTATTTCTTTTGAATATTTCTTGCATAACGTATCTATTCCCATGAACAGTGATTGAATATCAGGATTTGTCTACCAAGAAAAGAAAGTATACCAAAGTTAGCATTTCTACTTGCAAATTATATTAAATAAAGCATTTTGTGAAGCGTTCCTTAAATTGATTGATGTATATAAATAAAAAAATGACAGATCAAGAGTAGGATGATACAGAAATTGAAAACAAGACCGGTTTTATTTAATGGCCTCATTAACCATCTGGAAGGCTTTGTGCTTTTGTTTAAATATATTACACATATATACACATATGTTATTGTAACTAAGACGATGACAATTTCTAGAGGACATTCAAGGAAGATGTTGTGGTCCCCTGGAAAAGGCATTGCCTTCAGACCAACAGCCAGGTTTCTGGCAGTCCTTTTCCCAGCTTTCTCACCATCCCTAGCCACATGGATGCATCTTATAATCAGTTTTGGTTCAAAGTCCTTTTTTGGAATGTTTCCAATGCTGACTGGGATCCCCTTATCTCTCCTGCCTGTTGGGCAGCAGAATGCTATCCTAGCATAAGAAAAAAGCCCTAAAATGATAGTTGAATTTTTCAATTATTTTATGACTGAGACTTTTAATCAGAGATTATGATGTGGCCTCACAAATGGCCATCTGTGTTTTTAGAAAATGCTGAGTAAGTGTTCTGTACTTAAGCTATCATTGTAATAAAGACATATTTATTATTTATGGTGACAAAGAAATGCTACAAAATGTAAAGTGAGTTTCAGAATGATAGTGACATTTGGACATCTATCCAAATCTACAAAGCAATGTAGATAACTTAGTTAAGTGTTACTTTAATCCAGAATACATGTATTCCTAATTTATTCATAAGAAAAACAAACAAAATACAATCCCAAAATAATTACAATACAGTACTAAGTTAAAATATTATATTACACATTTCTATCATCTTCTACTGTAACAGTAAACAGCTTTTAAAAATGAGCCAAAAAACCCTCAACTACCTGTAAATTGTAAACTGTAAGGTTCTTTTTGATATACTGTGATTGTATAATAGAAGGTAGGTTTACGACTAGCCAAAAGTTGAATAAAAAAGCAAAAACAATCCCAGCATACTTAGATGATAAAAGAAGATTGTCCCAGAAAGAAGGCATCCTTCAGGTAAGGAACCACCTTTCAAAATCCAATCAAAAAGAACTGAAACTGTTGCAGGAAAAATGTAAATTAATCCCAGAAGTACTAAAGAATCTCAAAAAGTTTAAAAAATTAAAAAATTAAAGAAAGGTGAATTATTGAAAGAAATAAGAAGTAGGCCACCTGTGAATGAAACAACAGTTTTCTAGGCTACTAAGAAAATAGAAAGATAAGTGCTATCACTTAAATTAAATATATTGCATTGAAATAAAAAAGAGTTAGGCTTTGCTCCATTTGGAAATGCACAAACATATAGAGAGACAATATTTTTACCTACTCCAAAAATAGTGTAACACTAGTATAAAGTCAAATATCCAAGACTAAATAACAGCTGTATTTGCCAAACCCATTTTCAAAGTGTGCTTATATTATATATTTTTAATAATAAGAAGGAATTGAGTCTCATATCTATGAAAAATAATTACCTGAGTAGCTAAATTAATAACCTGGATTTACAACAGATTTATATCTTTTGTTCCCCATATTCTGACATCAGCTACTTCGATGTCCTGTATAGCAATTCATCTGAGAAAAGGTGGCATGCACTGTTTGGTTACTGTAGAACTGTGCATGTGGCTGCCAAATGCACTGCTGCTAACTGATGAGCCATACTTGCACTTCTCTCACCAGGGGAACTAAACTGCTTTTCCTTGCTTTCCCTAGCTACTAATTTTTATAGAACTCACAGGAGGAAATTAATTGCATTTGAAACTTCCTCTGCTCTTTTGAATTTGGTTGACATTAGCTAAAGCATTCAAAAATTTCCACAGGGTGAATTGGCAGACTGACAAAGAGAAAAGCAGACAGGCAGATAGCACAGTCTAACCTAACTACAGTATTTAAGTAAAGAAAATACAAACAAGACAATAAAATTTCATCGAAAAAAAATTAATGTGTTCATAAAAATACATTTGGCATCTTTAAAATGTATTCATAGGAGGCAAGCTCTAGAAACCTATTTAGGCTCCTAACAAAACAATGACCTTGGTTTAAGAACCTATCAGATCTGAGAAAAACAAAAACCAACCAGCTTCGTTGCTGATTTAAAAACTCTTTAAAATAAAGGTTTGTAGAACACTGTTTATATTTTATCTGTTGCATGGAGGAGTAGCAGATGGTAACATGATATTCTGAAATAATGAACAGCAAGATTCTGATTTATCATAACACTTAACCATCCCCTGGGAAAAAGCAAGTGTGGATTGTGAAACATAGAGGAAGATCTAAAGGTCTCAAGCATGCATTGCTGTAAAGATGAGAATATTTAATGTGTAGATGTTGATTGCCCCGATATACAATTTAATGAAGAGTTTTAACACATTTATAGGACCCCCTACTCATTGGGAATTCTTCCATAGCATCAAGCTCATAAAGGTTACCAGATATATTTCCACTCAGGTTCCTGAATTATAGAGCCATGACTTTTTTATATGCATCTTTAATTATCATTCCAATCATTTTATCTGTTCTTAATCAAGGCTAAGCAATCATCATTAATGTCTTTTTTAAAGAATATGGTAATTTGCTTCCTTCCAGTCCTCCAGAGCAGTGGCAGGTTCTAATGAAACATCTAATATTTCTGTTAGTATCCCAATCATTGCATTTTTAAATTCCTTCAGTATTTTTGAAGCAAATCATCAAGTTCTGTTGAAATACTGCAATTTAAGACTGCTCTAACTTCAAAATTAACTTTGTTTTGAGCAACGTGTTGGACAAGATGACCTCCAGAGGTCCCTGACAACCTAAATTATTCTGTGACTGAAATTAATAACATAATTTGCAGCCAGGGTAGGCTGATATTGAAAGCTATTAAAATACCTCCTTTAGAAGTTTTATGAGGGGCTTTTTGGGTTTTTTTACTTGATTACTGTGTGCATTGTTCCTTTGCATTATGTTTGCATTCTGTCGTTTTGCTGTAATTTTTTAGTTTTTGTAGCATTGTGTTCTTCACCCTGTTTCAGTTCTGCAAGATTCTGTGTTTACAAATATGAAATATAGTGTAACACTTTTTTTACTTTTTTATATACAGTATACAGAGGTAGAGGTTTCTGTATTTAGATATACCTCAGCTCAGTTTTAAACATATCTAGAGAAACCTCTAGAGAAATCATGCCCTCCTTCAAAGGTTCAAGGTTAGTCCCAAATTGTCCTCTATTTCACATACATGATTGCCTTATAACCTTGTAGGACTTTACATGTTAGCTGTATTGAATGCTTCTAGTATTTTTCTTCTATCATTGTAAGGCAGGCTTGTCTCTTAGGTAGGCATCAGTCTAGGAAAATATAAATGTTTTCACAACCCATTTATGAAATCAGCTAAGGAGAAGATGGTTTCTGGGAGAAATGGGAAAATTAAATCTTTCTAATGATTATTCAAGAAAGGGAATTAAAAGCTATTCATTCTCTGGTGAATTACAAGAATTCCTAATAATATTTCACATCCTCTCTTAATCACATGGCCATGAGGAAAATAGTTAAGCTTAAAAGAAAATAGGTAAATAAACTCAATACACTTGGAAACACTGATGTGCCACCATGCAGATTTTCGATTCAGTCCATCACATGAAATAATTCATTACAGTCCACTTTCTCTGATGTACAAATGCCAAAGTCAATAAATATTTTTCCATATTTTGAAAGTAGTCACTGATGTTACACAGTAGCCAGTCACGTTTCTTGAAAAGGTTGGAGTGATTTACAGCCCATTAGAATCTGAAAACCTAAAGAGTCTCCGTATGCTTTTATTCGAAGAAATCCATAAAACTAAAAGCTGTATAGTGCATAAGTATCTAAGTCTACCAACCTATCATCAGTAAATATTTATGTCACAGTTGGCAAACAAAAGGGAAATATTTTGTAATGCAAATAATTCAGCTGTTAAGCAACCTACAGATTAATGTAATACAACAATACTGAAGCTTCATTTACCTGTTTTGAAAGGAATAATGTACGACAAGGAGTTCTACATATCAAACATTCATCTTTTTTGCCTGTAAGGTAAAGACACATTTAAAACATACATCAAACTCAATAGATATTGAATACATTTTTAATAGAATTTGATGCCTAAATCTTTGTTTGGAGCTTGTGGAAGGAATCTCAAGGTTATACAAGAAATGCAAATAAACATGAATAAAGAATTTGATTCTATAACCATTACACACAGTTGCACAGGGAAAACGCGTGTGAATGTCATCAAGCCTTACTCCTGCAAATAAGCATTCACGTAAATGATTTTATGAATATCATTAGTGTCACTGAATGCAGGTGACTTTTAGTTCCTTTGATTTAAATAGGACTACTTGCCTGGTTTAATTAAATGTATGCTTAAGTGCACTAATGAGTTAGAGTCAACGAGATATATGACTTTTTAGATTGGGGCCCACCCTGGCTCTCTCGATAAAATATATGAAAACTTAACTTCAAAGAATTAATAATTTTACCTTGTGAATTTTTCCAGTAAAAAATTCATCACATCACTTTTTAAAACTTTATTATTTTTAAAATGTCTCTTTGATTATTTGCAAACATATTAGCAAACATTTCTAGTAAATGCTTATGACTACAATTTGTAATTGATAATTTTACTAGCTGATTCCTTTCTAAGGATTCTAAGGATCAATATTTATAAACATCTTTAAAGAGTAAATACATTTTAAACCTGATATTACCATTATTATTGAACGACAGCAAAAAAATATATAATGTCTCAGGTTTTTTTCTGCCAAATAATATTAACAGCAGAAAGGAAAGCTGTTGTTCAGGTTCTAGGAGCCTGCAAGTTGTATTTAGAGGCTGCATTTTATGATACTTTCTCCTCAACAGCAACCCTGTGAAAACTTTTAGTCAAAAGTGTTTAATTTTGAAATACAGATCAATCATTTATTTCTGTGTGCCCTTACAAAAAACAGGGCATTTAGCATGACCTCAAAAGGAAAAACATTGATGTCTGTCTGCTATTTTTTTCTTTTGAAAAAGCAACTTCCTTAATCCACTATGTCTTTTCCACAGATCTTCATCTAAGCACATCACAGGAGTCCCAGAATATGACTCAGGAATACATACAACACACAAGAGCTTCAAAACATCACCTCCAATCTCTTAATGCTGCTGAAAATTTTCTAGTGTTTCAGTGACAATACTGAGATTTAAAATGTCTTAAGACTATTAGCAAAATCTGCCCTAAACAAATCCTATGTTTTGCAAATTGCTCTTTCATAATGAAAAAGCATGCACTTTCCAAAATTAGACAGAACAGAATGCCATCTTATTTTGTATTGTAAAACAATGCAATCATGGATCATAAGCACCCAGACTCAACTTTTATTAAAGCCTCCAGTTTTTAGCATCTAAGGCTTGTTCTCAAAGCCACATTGCTCCAGCCAGATTCATCTGGCAGCAGACACAGGTGGGTTTTTACTATTTAAAGAAAAACAATAGCAAGAGTTGAAAAGGTTTATCAATAACATTAGACTGACTGAAATAAATGCTCAGGCCTTTCTTTTTTCCACAGTGAGTCAGAAATGCTAACAGTTAAGGTAAATGTGTGCACACTGGCACTGCCTGACCCGCTGAAGCAGAGGGCTGAGCCACCCGTGCCTGCAGCAGCTATTACCTTTCTGGAGGCAGATCTCACAGATAACATGGCCACAGCTTGTGAGGCTGAACCGTGGGGTGGGCTTGCAGGGCTCACAGAAGCAGACGTTGCAAAAGACCGGGACGGCCATGGGTCGGAGGGGCAGGAGGGCCCGGCAGGGAGCAAGCGTCTAAGACAGATGCTGACCCTCCTTACCGCCCCCGGGGTGAGGCCTACAGGCCTCCCTCCGCCATGTTCCTCCAGTCTGAGGCACCACCGGGCCCTGAGGTGAGGGGTGGCAGCGCCCCTCCCCCACCCGGGGGGGCCTGAGGGCAGCAGAGTTTGACCCTCTCACCCCCCGAAAAAGGGGGTTTTCTGGCTTCTCACTACCAAACTGGAGAGGGTGCCCACGCAGGGGATCCTCTCTGAGAGATTTCCCCCTCCCTTCCCCACACATGGGCAACTGAACTGGACTAATCTCTGGGTAGGTGCTTCGCCACGAGCCCTGTCCTCCTCACAGAGGCGGCCATGCCG
>NW_009232261.1:14924-17197 GCF_000690835.1 Fulmarus glacialis
GCCATTGGGACAGCAGGTGTGTGGAAAATGGTAGTGGCTTTTCACTCTTTTAAATGCAGGAATCTGGGAAGGTTATTAATTTACTGTCACAGGTTTCTTGTTGCTTCTTTTGGTGGGGAAAAAAGTGCAAAACCAGGAGTTTTGATTTTAATTTTTTACATTGAAAGAACCCCGGGGCTTGCTGATTTCCCTTGACGAAAATTTTAGGGGAAAATTCCCTTACAGACCTACTTGCTGCGCATGCTGTAGCTCTGAGTGTGACAGAACCACAGATTGCACAGGAGGAACCTCCAGCTTTTAACTTCATAAAGACTACTGCCCCCAAAGTGCTTTCCAAAAGAGCTAGGATTCAGATTCTGCTTTATAGAGTTAAATAAAAATCTTGAAGGAGACTGAAAATATTTCATCAAAGTAAAGATATTTAATTATTATTATTACAGATAAAGAATGAAGTGCTCTCAAGCTATAGTCAAAGCTCCAAGTCTCGGTGCTGGTTTGAGTATAGACCTGATGAATACTATAATGAATACTGAGGAGCATAATCATCTTCTTTATAAATTCTGACATGGTGCCTGCCCTTTTGGTTTAAAAGCTTAAGTGTATTGTAGGTGAGATGAGTTAAGTTTGTATGTAGTTAGGAGCCTTACACTAAATATCAGCTAAAGTCTGAACCACAACCTTGAGGCAACCTTTTATTAAACTTTCATCTTGGACTTCGTATACCATACGGTTGTAACACATATTTCCTTCTTTCCCACCACCAAAGATGTTATTACAAGACATGTTGTAAGTGCGTGCTCTATAAAAGTGGATTTAATAACATTTATTTACTGGACATTTCAAGTGACAATTCTAAAGTCTCAGAATTTGTAAACATAGGACAAACCTCAGTGAGTAGCGTTATGAGATTTTATTTTGATTGATTTGGTCCGTAAAGCATTGCTTTTTGTCTTTGTTTTGTATCAAATTTATGGATTCTTACATACTGATAGCTGTATTTTCATTCCCATACTGTAAACCTAAATGAACTTAAAGGGCAATGTCATTTCCTTGCTAATGAAAACAAAAGGTGAGAAGATAGAAAAAAGAAAGAAAGCAGTGCCTTTAAAACAATAATTGATCTACAGATATTTCAGCTTTCACTACCTTGTAAACTAGTGAAGGGTCTGGAAAGACAAGTAGGAAGACAAACTACAATATTATGCTATCACAGAGCTCTCTAGAAACTTTTTCAAGAATGTCCCTTTACATGTTAACCAAGTGCTGAGACAGGTCATGTCATAACCACCTCCAATTCCTTCATACACTAATGCTGCTTTGTCAAGCTAATTATGTCAATTTTTAACCAAAGCTTTTGACTTGTAATTGCATGATACTGTAGCTACTCTACTAGTTGTATGTAAACTAGCTAAATTAAGGCATAAAGATATATTCAACCAAGCTGCAATAAGTGAAATGGAAATACACGATTAAGTCAAAAACTGATAAGTTCCTTAAACAGTTGCTGAATAATTAAAATAAAAATAATTCTCCAACACAGAAACAGACTGAAGAATTTAGTGTAGGAATAACTTAAAATAAAACATATAGGCACAAATTCAGTGTTTATCAGGAAACTTGTAATTTGATTTACTTCGGCATACTTCATAAAGACTATAATTTACATAAACAACTGTGGGAAAGGTCAGATCTCAACTCCATAGCATAATGTTTAGAGCTTATCTGGGAGCAAAAAGTAAGTACAATTCCAAACTGTTTGTCTGAGTCTCTGTCTTCCACGGTAATTGCTGCAACCACTGATCATAATATTAAGGGTGGGCTCCACTGTCACTTAAAACTTTGAATATTTTAAAAGAAAACAGTCAAAATTATATTTGAGGAAAAGCTAGGTGTTACACATGCATAGGTTGAGTTCAAGACACTCTCACCAAATTAAGCACCACAGGGGATATAGTTGTTTCTCTGCCTACTATCTGAATCCTACTCAGTCTGAAATGCTGAACTGCGCGTGCTAGTACAGAATAAGGTTACTAAGCAAGTAGATGTACTGATTTTGGCTGGGATAGAGTTAAATTTCTTCACAGTAGCTTGTATGGGGTTATGTTTTGGATTTGTGCTGAAAACTGTGGATAACACGCTGATGTTTTAGTTCCTACTGAGCAGTGCTTACACAGAGTTAAGGCCTGTTCTGCTCCTAACCCCACCCCACCAGCGAGTAGACAGGAGGTGTGCAAGATGTTTCATGCGAAGCCACCGAGGCGAAGGGCTCCGGA
>NW_009232262.1:0-34046 GCF_000690835.1 Fulmarus glacialis
GGTATTTGGCTGCCTGCCAGGTTAAACTAAGACAATGCTATAAAACTATTACCTGCTGTATTAGAAGACCCAGAAAGTTCTTCAAATCCTATGACCGTCTCCATGGGAAAGAATTGCCAGAAGCTAGACTGTTTCAGATCTTGAGAAGGAAAATGGAATCAGTTGCAAAATATTGTTTAGCCGTGTAAGTATAGTGATATCAAGAGGATAAATAGAATAAATATGAAGAGCCAATGGAATAGAGATTGACCGGAGTATAATTAAAAATGCATACATGGAAATGTTGTCTCAGTTCCTAGTAAGAAAGTTATTGTAGCTTAATGAAAGGGTAGCAACTAGCAAAGACTTTATTAAAAAGTTGCTGTCATAATGGAGATGAAGGCAAAACGCAGAGCTCAGGGAGGTGAGGGCTGGACATCTTTCACCCAGGAGGTGAAGGAAATCTCAGGTAAATGAAGTCCCAGGTCCAGGTTCCCAGAATTTTTCATAAATCTCACAAATTGAAAGAGTTCATGTACCTCATCAGTAACAACTTCAGTGTCTGCCCTAAAGAAAGTCAAAATAATTATTCGAGTATTACTCTGCTCTCAGTAGTAGGCACTGCTATACTCTTCCACCTCCCTTCAAAAGTTGATTTTGAGCAGAAAGGAAGCCTTTCTGGCTTCCTGTGGGTAGCTGTGGAAAACTAGTTTTTTTTGTCTGTTTTTCATGAGGCAACCTATTTTATAGACAGTATTCTAGATCCTGTCTATTTGGAATGACAGATAATAAGCTGGCAAATGTTGGACTTTGGGAAAGGAAGTGCAAGATTGGAGAGAAATTCATTGTTAGAGCCCTTCCCGCAGTCAGTTTTGGGGCATACTTTTTCTTTTTAGAGCTTTGAGGGACTTAAAATGTGAAGGAAGAACAAAGTACCAGGTAGAAAGACCTGGGTGGTCTTGACAACTAGATTCTTTAGAGACCCAGTAATACAGATTCATACCATGGATGTAGAGACTATTTCTGAAAGTTTTAAGTCATTTATGTGATGAGGTTATGGAAAGAGTAAACAGCATCCTAACTTGAAGCACAGTATTTCCAGTAGAAATATGGAGTGATTTTAACCCCCAAATACATGAGTCCTGACGTGCAAGACTGTGCATAGTGCAATACCACATACAATTCTAGTCACCTATGTCTGTGAATTAAAGGACACGCAGCAAAAGGCAAGAGGAATAATAAGGGAAATGGAAAGTCAGTTTTCACTGACTAGAGGGCTTGATTTGTTTGCCATTGAAAGCAATGGCTGAAAACAAACATGAATTCTTGGTATTGAAGCTAAAAATACTTTTTTCTATAAGAAAACAAGTTGTTTTGTCCATGAATAAATCAAATTAGAAGATTTATAATCATCACAGAGAGATTTTTCTGTCAAAACTATTAGTTCTAGGATAGGCTGTGTGTGCTTAGTTTGAATTGCGTGAGATTGTCTAGACTGGACTCGATGGCCCAAGTCATAGGACAAGTTGAGGTCTCCAGTGTTTGTGGATTTTTTTTTAAATGTAGCTCTAGGCTGATATTAGTGGCATGTCTGTTCTTTCTCGTGATTCATTTCTGTCTTCTACTGTGTTTATATTTGCATCATCAGTGACTCATTTGGGTTTTTTAGTTCAACAGGATATTTTTCAATGTATTGGGTGGAGAAGGTGGAGGGATTACTGAATGTGATGTTTGCTGGGGACTACCTCCCAAGATATGAATTGACTGCCAAAAATATAGGTACTTTAGGAACATAGTCATCGCTAGTATGCCTCTTTTTCCAAACGGAGGGTTCGGTTTTGACCTTCTAGTGTAAACAACCAGAAGAACTGTAATTTGTTACTTTGGAAAAAGCTCTGTCCTACAAACATTTATCCTCAATAATAAACTATCCCAGAGATGAAATAGTAGCATAAACACGTAAGGTAAATTGACATCAGGCTTCTGAAATTGTCACCAGGAAAATATTTTAATACAAGTAAACGTCTAATATTCTTAACTTAATTGTTTTCTTCTCTTTAGCACTTGTGACTCAAGAGACTGCCAGCATAGCTGGTTATTGAGATGGGAAGGTTTTTTATAAATACTTACAATAGAAATCTCAGTAAAATGAGATTTTACTTTTTCCTGAAGAGGGGAACGTTCACTGTATTTTATCTATAAAGTTATACTGATGCAAGCTGAGAATAACTAAGCTGATCTCAGTGGAGTGTTTAATAGAACAGAGATGGCTAATTTACAGATATGCAAATGTGGTACCTGCAAGGCTTGAATATTTCAAACAATTTGTATTGCCTTCTCTGATTCAAGAGCCTGAGAATTGCTACAGAAGAACTAGAGTAATGCTTTCAAAGAAGACTTTCTAAGCAGAGAAAATAAACCAATTGAACAAGAACAACCTTTACATAAACTGTCTAAACACATCAAAATCAAACCGAAAAAGGTCTCCTGAGCTCTCTGTTAAACTCCTTGTACTTCACCAGTGGGATTTATAGAACCACAGTAATACGTGGAGAAGCACATAAGCATGAGTTACTTTGCCTCGGGCAGACCTACTTAATTTAACCCTGTCTCACTCTACTCCCAGGTTCAGACATCCTGCCGGATGGGTACCCTGACATCTTGCTTTTCTTGCTCAGGTTCTGTGTAGCTGGAGTTGAGAGCTCACAGTCTATACTGACGTGAAAAAATATCACTGCAGATTTTTAAAATGTGAAAAACGTGGGTGGTGGGGGAAAAACATAGATATTTCAGAGCATAGATAATCTTTCTGATGTTAAAAGAACGTTACTCAAACATTTGCTCCAAAAGGAGTGACTTTTCTTTACCTACTTTTCCACGGGAAAAGAGGGAGATCTGAATTTAGTCGGAAGAAAGTCTAAATTTAGAAGAGGCCTGATATTTGAATGTGGTCTGGGTAGACCCTGCTGCGGGAAAATGAATGTGGCTGGCTGGCTGCTTATTTGCCAGTTTTGAGCAAAGAAAGAGAATAATACCAAAACTTCCTGTGGCCCTGCTTCAAGTGTGACTCTAATTTATTTTGATCTGGGCTCCTTTTTCATCTGTCTCTTCATTGACTTTGGTCTTAGAAGTTGTGTCGTTGCATGTCTTCAGTCTTTGCTGTAAAGTGACCTCATTAGGTCTGGTAATTATTTAATTGTGCCTGTCTTTTTTTTTTTTTTTTTTTGGGTGTTTCATATTTCTTTTGTTTTTGAAAATAATGGTGATAGTACTTATCTTGCCCTTTCCAAGTAGCTTTGCAGAGCAGATCTGGGAACAGGAAACTGGAGCAGCTCTGTTTTGAAAAGTGAATTTTGCCAATTGATGCTATTCGCCGTCTGCCTTTTTTTTTCCCAGTGCTTAGAATGAACCATTACATTACACAAAATTACAATAGCTTCACTCTGCAAAGTTGTGCGCAGTTTTGTTCATGTAACCATTAAATGAGTAGTCTCCTTTGTGCTTGCTTGACATTAAAAGTATATTAAGTATATTAAAAGTATATGTCAGCATTTAGAAATTCAGGGCAAAAATAGCTGAACACAAGACGGGAGGGCTGAAACTTTTGAGCGGGCTGAGGGTAGAAGTTAAATTACTGCTATGGAGCCCAGGGCAAAGAAAAGACTTAAAATTATGATTCTCGAGTATGTATGCAATTTGGTGCTTAGGAATAAATGTTTTCAGATATCCTCAATTAGCTCTACGGATAGCCCTGGATAAATCTGTTTAGTCAGGAGTAAGAGTTGGAGATAAATGCAATGGTTAAGACACAGTTGTTAACTCCCGGTAGAAGTCTTTTGAAATAGTCTCCTGGTATGTTAGAGCTGTTGAAAGTTCATTTACTTGTATTTGGTCACACTGGTGTACTTTTTACCATACCTTTCCAGTATGTTTTAGCTAGAAGGGCAGAGTGCTGTCTGGGCTTTTCAAGTGTTGGAAATTTGTGGTTCAGAGACCTTTCGGTCACTGGGGTCTCTGGGAAGAAAACACCTCAGTCAAGTGTTAAAGAGTGGTTTAACATATAGCTTGTTCTGAAAATCGCTGTCTTTTAAAGTGACTGAAGGTTTTGTGTATTTCATGGATTTATATTACTCTCCAAGCAATCGGGAATGCGGGTGTTGTATCACTAGGGGAAACTGGGCTTATGGTTTAATTCTCACTTCTACTCTGTACATTCTTGGTGTAAATTTATTAAAGTAGGTTCTTCAAAGGAGCAGCATGTATTGAAATCTTTGGTGATTTTGGCATCTAATTCCTTCTTAAAAATCTTACCCTCTATGTCCTTGGAGCCCTAGTTTTGTTTCACCTGTAAAGGGAGATGGTACAAGGATGCTTACAGTAGAATTGACTCCAGTATGAATGAAGCACTGAGACACTGAAATAACAGTGGTGCTGCTTGCCACTGAAAAATGCTGCCAGAAAGCTAGCTTTCGCTAAGATACAGGTGGAAAAGAGCCAGAGAGGAAAATGTTGCTAAGTGAGTATAATGCTATATATATATATATATATATATACACATACACACACACACACACACACTAGGTTTTGGCATGAACTTGGACAAGGAGAAAACAACTGAAGTCAAGGGGCAATATCAAAAGAGGAAAGGCATTATCCTGTGACTAAGGAACTATGCCTCAGCTAAGTGGTTCGAAACCCCTAGACCCTCTGCTCACCTCCCTATTGCCACAGCTTAGCAGAGAGGATATTTCAAGTAGTCGAGAACATGAAAAGCAAAATACCAGCTTTGTGCAAGAGGGAGATAGACCTGAGCGATTATTTTGCTGGCTGCACAGCTATTTAAGCTATAAAGCAATGATGGGATTGGGCTGTTCTTTTAAATAAGGCTGAAAGCTGTTCAGCAGCTGATAGTCTGAGAGTAAGGCTGAGGGGTACAATCTCCCAGCAGAGGCGTATGATGTCAGTCTCTGCTCCGTTAGCAGCTAAGCCTTCTCTAGAGGGCTTAGGCACTGCTTTCTGAATTTCGGAACAAGACAGATCTCATTTGCTATCTCAGTCAGGGCCCTTAAAATAGGTGTAACAAAGTTTTATGTTTGGTTAGGGGCAAGGTACTAGCATGCCAAAAGTACTCTGAGTCTAGGATGATAGAAAAGGATTGTTGCTATTTCTTACCTATATAAGTCTTGGGAAAGACAGGATGTTGTTAAACATCAGAGGGAACCAGAACAGACAAAACTCCCTAACAATTGCTATTAATATGCTGCGCAGTAGTACCCTATTCTATGTGAATTGATTTGCCATTGAAACAGATCTGGGAATAACTATGGCAAGTGATCCTGGAAAGCACCATTGGAAAGCTCCACAACAGAGCAAGTCGTCTCTTAGGAAAGCAGAGAGAGGAAAAAAAAAAAAAAAAAAATTCAAAGAACTACAAAAGATCAGTCAGTCTTTAACAGTTTGGGATGAGGGAGAAAATGAGTAACTCCTATGCAGTGCTCTCATCTAATTCCTGATTTTTTTTTTGTTGTTGTTGCTGGAGAGTGGATCAGTGGTAGTTAAAGGGCTGTTTTCCAATAATATTAATGAGGTTATATAATTTAAAAATGCATTCCTGAATTCTGTAGATTTAATGGTTTCTAGGAATTGGGGCTGTAAGCCTGTTCCCATGCTGAGATGGAGAATGCCAAATTTAAATTATACTAGTTAAACGTGCAGTGTCTGAGTGAGGGAATTCCTGAAAATCTATACATGGCTACCATTATTTTTTTGAGAAGCTCATTAGGTTTATTTAATATTTGTAGGTAGTTGATTATTTTCCTCCTGATCTTCTGAGAGCACTTCATTCCTTTCTATCCAGGGATGACTCCTTGGAAATGACACTGTATGAAATCAGATGAGCACGGGGCAGTAATGCTGGGTCAAAGATTCAGATTCGTGGGTAAGTTCATACCATCTGCTTGGAAAGGCTTTCAGAATGTCAACTGGAGATTTTCCTTGACCTTGACCAAAAAGCACATGCTTTTTGATTGAAGTAACAAAATCGATGAGCATTCACAAAGTGAATGTACTAGAGATGCACCCAGTTTTTGTTGTCGATCTGTATACAGAAGATCTAGAGGTAAAGGGAGCTGACAGAATATACTTCAATACACTTGTTGCATCTGTGGGTAGTTACTGTTTTTTTTTCTATGGTCTTCTTACAGCAGCTTTCATTAGCTATATGCCTAAGGAATTTACTGTCAATGGAGGTGGATTTAATTATGCATATATTTATTTTATTTAGATCTTTGCTCCTTTTTTATTGGGAACTTGAGAGAATACTATTATTGAAAAATAACTTTAGGGCTACATTTACAGAATTTCTCTGGTGCCGTACCTCATCGCGTATCAGACAATGACGTATTATTGGTAAATGCTGCATACATGTGTCCTCTTCTGTAACTGCTTTCTTGCTGTGATAGTGGCTCCAGATATAGTGCCTATTGCCTGTGCAACTGAAACTTTCACACTGACAGTATCCCAGGCCTGATTTATCTGAGAGTTCTGGGATGTCAAGCTTTTTCCTCTTTTTGGAGATTATGGCACTTGAAATAGGGACCCATCTGTCTCCTAATTGTAAAATCTCCTACTTATAAAACAAAGGAGTAGGAAAAGGGTCTCCAGTTGTGGAGATGGCTTTGTCACGATTCCCCTCTTTCAGCATGTCTTTAGCTTGCCATCTTCTCTTTTCTGAGCAAGGCATGTAAGATTAAGAAGTCATTGCTGTTTTTTCCACATTAGCTTTGCATCAAGATATGGTCTTTGTTTTTATGTGAACTCTCAGGATGCTGAAGCATCAACTTTTTTCTTGCATGTTTCACTTCGAAACTCTGTAATAAAAATATTTCCAGGATTGCATTTTCATTTAACTTGCTGATATTAATAAAGTTTGAACATACAGTTTTGGGGGGGGAGGGGGAAGAAGCCACATTTCTTTTATGTTTTGTTAAGATTTGCTTTTGTTTTGCTTATTTTAATGATCTCTGCATTTAAAGGAAAATAATGCAGCCACAGTTTGCTTTCATTGTTGGAAGATCAAACGATAGAACATGGACCTCTGTAAACAGAAAACTGAATTCTTCCAGAACCACAGAGAATCTGCAGTGAAGTCAGGCAAACTGTTCATCTTTCTGTGTGTTTGGCTTGTCAGTTGGTCATCCCTATTATTGTGTGCATCTGGTATCTGAACTAAAGAACAACTCCTGTTTGGTTGTAGCAGACTGTGATCCTAATTACAGACTGATCCTTTTGACTGAAAACTGACACTCAGTGTAAATTTATTACGTTTGTGCCTATTGCAGTTCCATCAAGTCTGAAGCAATCATGACGAATGAAAATAGGGTAACTGTTACCATTGGGAATTAGAGGGGAAAATCAAAGAGGAGCATTTGGCTGGCTTTTGATCATTTCCATGGTATTTTCCAACTGAAACATCTTTGAAAATGACATGTACAATAAATATATCAGGATGAACACAGGATAATTGGCATGAAACTGTTCTAGGTACTTCACAGAAGAAAACTAAATTGCATGCCAACTCAGCTGTTTTTTTGGTACTTCATTCTCTCTGCTATTTGGCCCTGCACCGTTGCTCCTCCATCCCACACTGTGCACGTTTCTGCCCTACAGCTGGAAGGCAGGCTATGCTGCTTCCTTCTCCCATAAAAGCATCCCCCCTGTGCCCCACAGAACTTTGGAAAATGCTGGCTTTTTCTCTCATCTTGAATTCAAGTAATGTGAAATCCAGATTGTTTAACCCTGATTTTTACCTATATACAAGAGCTATGTATAACGCACGTGGAGAAAAACAGTAATATAATATCTGACACTGTCTCAGTTGCTTTTTCATGTCTGTTCCATGATGGTACTGTAACAAATAACCTAGGAGAGCTTAAGAGATTCTAATTCTTTTTTTTTTCTTATGAGGAGTTTGTATGTATAGTTGTGGAAATCACTGGGACAACATTTTTAGTGAAGTTCTCATCCAGCCACAGAAAAGATGTCCGAGGTAAGGTATTGCAGTACAAGTTCCCATGCTGGAGCTGTTACATGCCTGGCTATGTCTGCCTGTTGTTCTGGTGGTGCTCCCATAGCTGTAGCATCTAGATTCCCGATTCTGAAAACTCTGCCCTTTTACTTGTGGTTTAAGTACTTTCCAGGCATCTTGGCTGAAGCACCAAACATGATGAAAAGAAAAATATGAGCCTTTACATATAAGGCACTTCTGCTTCTTACAAGCTTGGAAATGGGTTGCTTTATACTAGGTTTTTCTCCTTAACTTTGGTGTCCCGGCTCTGCCTTTGTATGGATGACTTGATGCTGCTAAGTTGATGTAATGCAAAGCTGTGATGAAGCTTTTGATATAAGTGTCTGTTAGCTGCTTTTGCTGGGAGCAATGAAAAATGTCTTTGCTGCCAGGGAAATGCAAGTCCAAGCCCATTCCTGAATGCAGACCACTTTTCATCCTCCTTATTTGTGTATTTGCAGCTCTGGGTTCAGGCTGAGCATTTTGAAGAAGCCGAAACTGATCCAGTCTCTTGATCATCAGGTCTGGATGAATCGTTACGGTACAGTCTACCAACAGAGAGCCTAAGTTTGCCTTTTGCTAAGCACAGTTCAGATGCTTTAAGCCAGAGCTACAACCAGGCTTTTGATTCCCAGTGTGGATAGGAGGCATGAAGTCACAAGTGGCATGCCTGAGGCTGCTTTTCAGCAGACTACAGGGACATAGCTATTAAGTCCTTCTGTGTTTGGAACAGAGCTTTGAACATGACATGGGGTCCCAAAGTGCAGCCTGCTGGCCTCACGGAGTGTCTGTTGTGGTCCACCAAGAATGTTCTTAACCGTGGTTTCCCTTAGCAGGACAGCTGATCTTTAAAGGAACAAGGAGAGAGTCTGTCCTAGGGTAGGAGTCTGTGCGTGTGGAGGGAGTGAGAGCCATCAAGCCCTTGGGGCTGAGACATCCCTGCAGCCATGTTACATACTGTGCTGCCAGCCCTGATTCATCTGTTACTGCAGAAAATGCCCTAAGGGACGGGAAAGAAAATGTCTTCTCCTGTGCTCATAAGCTCTGGAGAGAAAAGGAAAAGGGCGTTGGAAATCTTCCTGTCTCACTTAGCAGCACCTGTATGTGGGCTCGGTTGTGCTTGGACAGAGGAGTGCTGCTGCAGAGCTCAGCACTGCCTGAGCCGTGCAGGTGCAGTGGTGGGAAGGGCGAAGAGGGGGATGCTGTATGTTTCCCGAAAGGCTTTTTGAGCCACCGGGAGGCAGGACATCAGATTTCTGGGCAGTTGAGTCTAAAAGATAATCTGAGTAGTGCCTGGATACTGAACTGGAACAATGAGATAACAGAAAATGAAATGGATCATGGAAAATATAACTGGAAAATACTGGTTAGATCATCTAATTCATCAGCCTTTTAAAGCAGGATTGTTCTCAAATGTATTTTCTGGTGCGTTGTCCAGTTTTATTTTAAAGAAGCCCATTAAAATGTTTAAACTCCTGATTATTGTACTTTAGTTTGGAATGAATGTATGCTGCATGATCTCTGTGACACTGCTGCATAATTTAGATTTCTTGCCATGCTATTAATAAATCTAGACAAAGACCAGATGCAAGCAAGCTGTAGCTGAACTCAAGAATCTGTGAAAGCTGGGCTAACCTCTTTAACAGTATAACATATGGCTGTTACATTAACACAGCCACTTTTTTTTTGCTAAAGCTAAGCAATTTATTGAAAGCATGAGGAAAAAACCTAAGAACAGAAAGAAAGCATGAGGAAAAAACCTAAGAACAGAAAGAAAGCATGAGGAAAAAACCTAAGAACAGAAATAAAGTATGACCTTTGATATGAAGTCTTCCCCTTTGACAGTTACACCATTTAGTATAAATTGATGGGAATAGACATCCAACCTACTGTTACAATTTTATAGTCTACACTTTTGTTTCTCTTGGTATCTCCTTTTTCATTTTTTTCTACATTTAAATCATAGAAGAATTTTAGGGAAAGCATGTATAAACCTTATGTGGCTATATATTTGAAGTGTTAACAAGCACAAGGTCTTTACAAATGGCTACCATCTGATAAAGAAACGTTATGTCACAGTGTAATTATTATTATATTTTGAAAAAAGCTGAGAAACTTCTAGTGGTGATCTGTAACCTTTTGTGTTTCATTTTGGAAAACTGATCCAGTGGTGCGTTTCTTAGTGGAAACTGGTAATGTGTTATAACGATAGCAAGACAAGCAATGGGTTTTTCTTTATGGCAATACAGAAGAACGCAATTAATGACTATTTCATTTGCATGAATGAACAAACATAATGCAAACATATGTGAAATGTTGTTAATGTTGTTAATCCTTTCTGAGAGGCTCCATTACTTTATCTTGAGAATAGCCAATTACCAGCAGTCTCTGCTTCTTAACTAATTGTACTTCTCCTCCACAAGAGTGCTTATGACAAATCTCTGGAAAGAAGTCAGAGAAGAATATTTTTCTAATTTTTTCAGACTCTTCTGATACGAGTATTTGTTTTCAGTATACATACAGATCATGTTCCATAGCTGGCCCCATTTCCCTGGCTTCACCCCAGCTCTGCCAATACAAAGCAGCCAGAAGTGGCCTTAATCAGGTAATTAAAGATTTTCCCTGCTGTGAGTGCAGAGAATGCCCAGGGAGAATAGCAAGGTGCGGGTAATACTAAAAGCTTGCAATGAATCCAGGTGTAGTTGAAGCCTGGCCAAAACAAGACAGGGCCAGGCCATTGCCATGGTACAGCAGCCTCAGAGGGCCTTTGGGCAGCCAGCCCAATATAGAGTTTTTCTCAATTTGTGTTGGTCCAACAGTTCTAGGAAGGGGAAAAGGCAGGGCTGTGACAAGGGCTGAAAATGTTACAAATGAGTGTTTGTGGGTTTGGTCCCCTCCCCCCCCCAAACCCCCCCCCCATCACAACTGTATCTCGACACTACTATATTCAGATATGGCTCAGCTCGTGAACTTTAGACCATCTTTCTTTAAAAACAAAAGGAAGAGATTAGCATAGATTTAAAACAAACAACAAAACCATAATTGTGGATGTTGGCTTCCTTTTGAGAAAAACTTGGGACAGTATAAGGTTTCCAATTAATCAGTATAGTTCTGTGTAGTCGAAACTGCATGCATCTCATTAGTTTTGACTAAATTACATTGTCTTCTTGGATTTCTTCTGGAGGTTGTTGGTTGAAAGCCTCTTGAAATCCTTGTTAACAATATTGTGGAATATTTATATTGCTCTTATGCAGAGGTTGAAAAATTTAACAACCTATTTTCTGGTTAGTTTAATAAATAGTAATTCTCATGATATCATTTGTACTCAAACATACAGCTCTAGGCAGTGCTTTTATCGTCCATGAGGCCCAAATCTGTGGTTTTGTGATATGAAGAGAATACACTAATAATGGATTTGAGACCTTAACATAACATTAGAATATTTTCATGGAAACTAAATTATTGAAGTAAAGAAGTTAAGGTATTTTCATTTCAAGTAGATATTTCTAAAGTAAAGTAGAATAACGTTGTGTCTT
The DNA here is from genome assembly GCF_000690835.1 of Fulmarus glacialis. NCBI lineage: Eukaryota > Metazoa > Chordata > Aves > Procellariiformes > Procellariidae > Fulmarus > Fulmarus glacialis. Next base: position 11,581 of record NW_009232262.1, read on the forward strand.
TCATCGTGTTTTCCATTCTATATTAAAATAATGTTTTTATTTTTGTATACATAGCACATACTATTAATAAGCCATAGGTTATATCAAGTATATATAAAATTGAAGGTAACATGAGGAATTCACTTTGCTAGTTGGCAAATAAATTCTCAAATTGTATGTAGATAATATATGAGGCATTTTATTTTTAAAAGTAAATTGCGTCATTTTAGTATTGAACATGAGAGAGAAACCAAGCTACAAAATAAATTGATTTGTTCAAAGATGGTTATCCAGAAAGGAGAGTACCAATGTATAAAAGTATTACTTTTTCATCTTCCTATTCATTCCCTGGCAGTCAGAGGACTGTCATGAGGAAAGCAACTTTGTCACGTTTCAGCTGTTCAGGTCATTTGTCCAATGAATCTCATCCCATTTTTATTATGCTACATGATTGCTAAAATCTGTATCTGCTTTTCCTCTGTTTTGTCTAGAAGATTTCTACTTGTCTCCCATCTTAAGCTGCACAAATGGTATTAGTCTGACTTTCTAAACACAGGTCCTGCCCTTTTCCTGCTGGGATTCAAACAACTTGTCCATTTCTTTCTCTTCCTCTCTGAAGTAATTTCAAATTCCTTGTTCCCTTTAAGATTATGACTATTTCTTTATCCACAGTAGTGGCTAAAAGTCATGTAGGCTTCTGTTTTCCTTTCACCTTGCCTTGTGTGGGGTTTTTCTTCTTTCTTTTTTGTTTGTTTGTTTTGTTTTGCTGTAGATGCTTACATTGCCAAGCTGCTTAATCTACTAACGTCAGTAAAGAAGAAAGATGAGTGGTGTGGTGTTTTTTTTTTTTTTTTTCTTCTCTGAAACACAGTATTAGGGTGTTTCATGTGGCTTTTGACTTCAGCTCTTACTCTGACTGTTCCCTTAGTGATGAGTCCCCTGACAGCTCAAGTAAAATCTCCCGCTCTCTTCATATGTGCACATCCTGCCTTAGGAATTTCTTTCTTGCCCCAAATACACTGTGCAAAGTGAAACAATTTCAGTATAGAGGGAGATTATATTCCAATTTAGCCTTTGCCTGGTTGTTGGGGATATTACCTGAAGGGTGTGGGTGTGGGTTGGGTTGGCTTAGCAAGGTGGCTAATGAATGCTCCAATGACTCTTCTGTTGTATAAAGAATGATGCTACTCACATGTGTTTTATGTTAAGAAACAACCTTCCCTTCCCCCAATCCAGGAAAAAAATCCAAACAAATAAAGGACCGTGAGCCATGTGTGGCTTTGTAAGTAAAGGCCTTAAGACAGAGTTCAAAGTTGTGAATGTTGAGCAGCGAGAGGCATCCTGCTAATTCAGGTTGCCTAAAGGCTGGGGAAGCATGGGATGCTGTCTCCGCCAGGTGATTACAGCTTAGGAGTTGTGATACTGAGCACTATATCACTTACAACCCTTTGTAGATTGAGGTAAATTTTTATTTATGTAGACTTCTAGAGTTTTATGTCATTCTGGTTTTGTTAATTTATGCCCCAGTTAGGGAAAGGTCTTATGCACATACTTCCAGCTATCTCCGAGTGCTTTTCAAACTGAGATTTTAAATAATAGCATCTGTGGAGCAAGGACTTCTCTCAGCTTCCTGCAAAATGTGCTTGACAAGTCATTTCATGTGGCCTATTTTAAGGACTTTGTGTTGGATTAATCAAATTGCTTTGCAGAGTCTCAGAGCCATCTCTCCAATTAATCTTGTCTATGGTATTTGGAAGAAGTTTATGTATTCATTTGGGCTTCCTATGCATTGCTTAATGAGTTAATATATTGTCTTAAGTAGAATGAACATGGTATAAAACTGCAATGACATTATTTGGCATGTCAACAATTAAAAAATAATAGGAGCAAACTATCAAACTCAGTTACTGTGATGATTAAGAAAATCCAGGGTTGGAGTTGGCTGTTAGTATGTAGTATGCTTACCATAGCAGGAGAAGAGACAACAGGCTCAGTTACAGTAAGATAAAGCATAATATTAATCAGAAGTCTCTCTTTGCTCAGCAGCATAGTTTTTTGCTACTGTTTCGCAAGGCACTCAACAAATAACTTCTCCACACAGAGGAACTACAGAAGAACAGCGACAATGTCTGCATGTTATAATCTGGCTTGCTAATTGGTAGGTAACTACCTTCTGGCACATTTGCCCGGTATGTCACCTGCAAAGTAATTTAGAAGCGCACATATGCTTTGGAAAATGATTTTTTCCCTCTCAACTGGATTGAAAAAGAGGGTGGGGTATAGAGCACAGCACTGAAACACCTGGGAATCCAACATCTGATCAAAGCTCTTCTGCGAGCAAGTAAAACTAGTTTTTCTTGGCTGCAAGTGCAGAAAGTTAAGCATGTTAAATGGTATTTTTCAAGTCTTTTCCATTCTCTCCTGATGTCATCTTTAAATCTGGTAATTCATCCTTAACTGGTGAGGCAACATTATTCACAAGAGGAATTTATTCGGAGAAGACTTTCTTGTGGCATTTCCTTCCTACCGATGTTTCCCAGTGCTGAGCGCACTGTTCGCGTTCCTGGAGCCTGCGGACAGCTGATGGCTGGGATATGCCAGCCACAGGGACGAGGGCCACACCAGGAGCGCCTGGCTCCTGGAAATGCCTGGTTTCCTGGGTGCCTTTTAATTCATGGGAGCTCAACTGGATGAGCATATCGGAGCTCCATGGAAAGGAAAGGAAAATGTTGTGATGTTCTGTGTTGTAGTGGCTTGTGCAAAGTATAAATGAGAAATGAATTGCCACCTGGATGCTTGGGGGGAAAGAAGTGTTAAGAACAGCGGAAGGCATTTTTCACAGAAAGCATAGAAGAAAAATATGTTGTTTCTTATGGTTTTAGTGTCATCCTTTGTAGTTATGTAACTTACGGATTTACTGCATTTCATTGTGTGCGGCTCAGATAGACGTAGCATTTTGTCTTTCACTTATGAGAATTTAACGAATCGGGATTTAATTCAGACCTACTAATGTGGTTCCCCTATGCTAAATATGAAAGTTTATTAGAAGCACATTTCTTTAGGTTTAATCTTGGAATACTGGGTACAAGTAAACATATTAGCTACATTTGTTTGTTATAATTATATGGTATTTAAAAAACACAGAAGTAATGTAACTAGATAGATATCTTTTAAGACTTAATTACAGGATTGTTTGTGTACGCCAGTTAGCAAAGTATGAGTACAGGGGTTTAATATAATGAGATGTCTGGAACTTGCCTATATCTGTCATCTAGCTAAGTTTAAATAATAATCACACAGTTTAGAATTAAGTTTCTCTGAAATGGGAATATAAAATCTGCTAGTTGGTGGTTTCCAAATTGAAACTCTTCTATGATTTAGCTGGACTTAAATTTGCTTTCCCGTTTTCTGTCATCTTACTTTATGAACTTACTTTACGAATGTCTAAGAAACATTTCTGATGCCATGTTGTCTACTTTTCTCTTTCAAGCTGAAGTCCACTAAGCATCTTTCTGGGTCCCTACACTTGCTTTATTGCCCATATGCCTGTTTTGGTGTAAACTCTCAATCTTCTAGTGCACAGCTAAAACAAGGGAAGAGCTGTTATGTGTGTAAGTGTGTGCAGCAGTAGAGATTTATGATTGTTGTCTGCATTCATATAACCCTTAGGAAATCCCATCAATTACTGGAATTCATCTTTATCATAAGGAGAATTCCCCTCTCTCCCTCACTGTTCTTCTATCCACAAACACCCTTTTCTCTTTAACCTTGCATTTTGTAACAGGGGATTTAATCTCCCTTTCTTCACCACCTTGTCCATCACTTTGCTCTTCCAGATCTGCAGACCATGTCTTCTGCTCTAGTGACATAACTCTTGGTACCTTGCCAAGAGTTTAGCTTAAGCTGGACTGCTGAAGTGATGACATGAGATTTTCTGAGTAGCTATGATATTTATCCAGGGAGTCTGCAGCCTGTCCCAGGATGATGTACTTCAGTTCGGACTGGCTACCTGACATCTCATGATACATCGCAATGTCTCAAGTAGGAGTTTGGAGAAGGGATCTTGGACTTCTTGGGTGGTGAGGGAGTGACTGTGCGACAGATCTGTGGCAGCAATAACATCTTCTTTGCCAGAATACTCAGAAAAGAGTTGGGTGGCTGGTATGAGTGGCACTGAGGTTTTAAGTTTGTTTTTCATCTAGATATTATACTTTTATGGATTGCTGGTTAGCACGTTTTGAATGCAGAACAGCTCTTAGTTTTATGAACTGGTAGGACATAAGGACAGCAGGCATATATTAGTGTTAGATTATAGATGCTGTTTTTCTTTTTTATGCTATGCACTTCTAGTTAGTTAGAAAAACACATTTTTATTTAATTTCCTGTAAAATTTCCTAATTAAAAAAAAGGCCTTTTTGAGATCCTACAAGTGCCTAGATAACTTGCTCAGCCAAATTTTTCCAAATGTGCTTAGCGCTCAAGTATTCTAACATTTGCATAGTTTATGCACATCATTACATTAGAACATACATTAGAAAATGTAAGGATCTTTCTCATCTTGGCTGTCTGGATGGCAGATGAGTTTTTTTGTGTTTTCATCTGTTTTCATTAGCATACCCAGCTTTCAAAATGATTGCTGTCCAATATGTGTTGTAACTTGCTATAAATAAAAAAACCCCAATCCCTCTGTTTTATTTTTGCTATAAGAATAGTAATACCAAGAGAAGGGAATTCTCCCTGTCCATTCCCTTGACCTCTGTGTCACGGTTTATGGCAAAAGACTAAAAAGTTTCCAACCAGAACACCCAGACCCAGTGTCAGTAGCATGTGTAACATGCTTCGTTTCTTTTCCTATTGACGTGAGTTTACAGCAATGTGCTGTTAGGGCAGCAGAGTACATCTAGAAGGAAATTTGTAATCTTATGGGGTGGAGAATGCTGCTTTGAAGTGAGGTAGCAAAGATTTCAAACTGAGGATGTAACGCTAGCTGCTTTCAGCACTATATTGGCTATTCCACAGAGAAATTTATTTCATGCACGACAGTTGTGCTGCTTTTGGTCAGCGGTGATGATTTCAGGACTCTGATATTATAGTATCTAAAATCTGTAAAAACCTTTTCATTCACTAATTCACTCATTTCTGTGTGGCAACCCCCCCAAAGTTCTCTTCCACTTAAAAAAGCATGCTGTCTGTCACAAATGACAGCTTTCCTGACAGCGGTTTCTTTAAGTGGGGAAGAAAAGACAATTGTAGGATAAAATGTTTTAGAGACGGAATTTCTGAGATTGTAATGACTGGAGCCCGTTACTCTTCTAAGATGCTTTCTAGACACTTTTACAAAGAAATATGGTACTTTAAGTTTGAAAGTAGTTTTCTCTGTGTTCTTGCTTGCTGCCCTTGCTGTGGGTAGCACAATGGGTTTCATTAGTGGAGGCAAATATTCTGTCAGTCTCGGATCCCAAGTAATGTTGATGGACTGTTGTGGGAGGGAGTTTTGCTTCCTGAAGGTGATCAAGAGTAAATTGAGCTTTTCAGGATATTGCGGCCATCTGCTTTCTTCCTAATATAATTCTAAGTGCTGGTCATGCTGTGTGAAGTAGAACAAAGATAATTTGTAATCAATGTTCAACTAATTTCACTGTACTTTGTGGCTTTTGTACAAAAGCCAAAGTACCTCACATACCTTCATGTTTTGAAAATACCTGTGAAATTCCTTCAGCAAACAATTTCTTATTTGGCAGTTTCTGTAATTGTGCATACGGACTTCTCTACAGTAGGAGAATTTTTTGCATAAATTTTACACTTTTGTTAACCCATTTTAAGCTGTGTGTTTTGGTTTTTTATTTGTTTGGGTTTTTTTCTTTTTTTAATATAGCATGGCATGGCATTGACAGGCTATTAAGGCTCTGTTCACCACCATACTGACTAACTTTTCAAGGCAGATATAAATGAGAAAGTGCTTAAAATACCAGTGATTTTTCTTTGTGAAGATTGCCAATGTTGTAATAGCCCTGGATTTGAGCTACAGCAGTAGGGAGCATTGGAAAATGGTTCTTTGTTCACTGCAGTCACAGAACTGTTTTTATTTCTTGATGGGATAAGCTGCGCTGCAAAATGGAGTAGTGTCCATTGCAATTACATATGCAATTTGATAGTCAAAGCTATTTATAATTAAATTTTCTTTTAATGAATTTACAATAGCAACAAATTAATATGACTCATTATTTGTGGAAAATAAATATGAAGACATGGCCAATTCTAATGAAAGTCTGTTTCACACTCAAATGACTATTTTCGATTTATACTTTGTCTAGCGTTCACTCACATCATCTATTTGATTCTTTTATAATTTAGGCTTCACCATGGGAATTATAGGCCAGTTGTAAATTCATTAGAATGACCTTTGTAAGCCTACCAGAAGTTGCTGTGGGTTTGTGTTAGTGCTCGTAGTGGGGTGAAGGTGTAGTCGGCTTGTGATTTCCTTTGATCACGCTTCGGGAGATCTTTGTTAATAAGAAATGTAGAATTATGAAATCTGCAGTCACCTAAGCCTGCAACTATGTTCTTGTCTTTAAGCATATGACTGCCTCAAAGCTTTGCTTGGTCTGTATTTGAGAATGTGAACCTATTTCTAATTAAAATAACGGGAGAACTAGTAAGTAGAAGAACGGGGCATATTATATTTGGAATCTGTGATTACTTATACTTAGATCTGTAATGAGTTCATATATATCGGACCAAATTAGTATATATTAGTAGGTTTGAATTCTTACGGAGCTTTTCTTTAAAAGATATTTTGTAATTGGTGCAAACAGCTGATATTGTACGAGAACTGGGGACTAAGGACAAGCAAGTAAACGGAAGGCTGGGAAATCAGAGCATGATTTTCGGTTTCTCATTTGAACTTGCACCACATTAGTTACAATACCTAGTTCTGGAATAGTTTTCCCCTGGAGGGTGATGGTATGTAATAGACAGGAGAGCAGTCTTTGCTTGTAAAGGTGCTGCGATGAAAGATATGGAGCATTTCAAGGGAAAAAAAAATACATCGAGTGGGGGAAATGTTAGGTTTTTTTTTTTCCAAATTATTGAAAACATTAGGTTTTTTTCTTTTGTAAATGTTCTGTCAGCAACGGAATTTTTATACATTGTGCTAATCCTACCTTTATATAAAAGTCATAAATCTTATAAATTAATGTGTCAGGCAGTTACCAGAACTCTTCAGTCTGTTTCTTTTTATGGAGTGATCTGACACGTTTTGCAAACAGCAGACCTAGGTGCTCTGCATGAGTCCCAAACTGGATTTTTAGCGATCAGCTCACAGGAATGGACTCTGGCACTACTTCCAATCAGGCGAGAAAATGTGGTTTAGCTTAAAGGCAATAATACTGGAAAAAAGATATGAATTATTGACCTTTTGACATTGGATTTTAAAGTTTAGCATAATGGTACTGTGGCCTATGAATGTTTTTATTGGTACTTCCATTAGTTCCCTAATAATCTTGATATTTCCAGTTACATTACGTTTTCTGGAGTATAGAAATCTCTTTTTTTCATCTCCCTATTTTTCAAGCACGCAGATACATTTAATGGCTAATTAGCAGAATTAACTTTGTTGCTTAATTGCTTATGAAATTTGAGGGATATGATTCTGAACTTTTAGCTGACCTCTAAAAATATATATGCAACTATTTACAAACACAAGTCACAACTTCTTTGCTTATTCTGTGGAGAAAATACAATAATGTAACTTCCACAAACTAAAATTTGTAATAGAGGGAAAACAATTTTGCGTTTAATACTGAAAAGGCAATTTGTGATACTGTAAGGCAATAAAAGAAAGGTCCAGTCAGGGTCTGTCCTAAAAGCAGCAGCACTTCTGGGCAGTTAGGAATAACCAATATAATTACAGAGTAGATTCTTAAGAAGATGTTTTCATTATAGCAAATAGCTTGGATATTTTTAATATAGACTTTTGCGTATTACAGATTTCTGATAACTTTTGCTGACATCCAGCAAGTTCTGAAGTCCTGAAATTCTCTTGAGGTTTTCTAGTGCAGAGATCGAAAAAAAAAATTGCTAAATGCTTCCAGTGCTCCAGCCCTGAAGCAACATTCTGCAACCAGATGATACATATAAACTTGCTTCCCACAAGAGAGCAGTCTAGTGCTGAAGAAAAAAAAAAAAGCTGTTTTTAATATCAGATGTTTTTAACCCAAGCATCTGTTTTGAAATTTTCTTAATTCAGAAAATGTCATGTTAAAGAAAGTGCAAAGTACTTAAAAATCATTAGGAATGAATAAGGCAATTTGGAGGAATGACAAACCACTAGTTTTTTTGAATGTGAGGAATGCTCTTGCAAGAGCCCTGGAATAGCAATAGCGGTGGAAGAGTCATTACTGCTGGTACCTGTGGTACCTACAGCATCAGTGGTGGAGTTTCTAACCCAAGCAGTTGAGATGTTGCAGTAACACGTTGCCACCCTGAGCCCGTTTCACAGATGTCTGTTTTCTTGCCTGCTACATAGCCAGCGTGGGCCTCTGTTGCTGGGAGGAAGGGAGTAGAAGTTGTATTACACCGACAGATGCTTTTGAGTTGTGCCCTAAGAGTTACCTTCTGTTAGTGTCTTCTGCAATTTTAGGAAGATTGTCTTCACTGGAATAAAATCAACAAATAAGAACGTGGTGTAGCTGTGATGTCTGTCCTTAATTAACTGCTTCATACAACTAATGCTTTGATCTGTGATAGTAAGTAAAGGGACTTACGATTTAAGTTTGTACTGATAACACCTAAATTTGCAATTTTGCTGAGAATTTGTTAGCTTGGTCACGTCACTAGCACAGTGCTTTACTGCGAAAAGCCTTTTTGACCCTCCTGCTAAATGGCAGTGGTGCTATTAAAATAAAGACCAGTGGATCTAATCTTTTCAGTGCAGGACACTGAGTGAGCATGATTTGATGCGTCTGGCAGTAGTGAAACACATTTGTCATTCAAATATTAAAGGAAAAGTTTGTATTTTTAATGCCAAACAGGCAAATTTTGGCCAATTTTTAGGAATCAGACATGCATAAGCCCAGTGTAAAACTGAATTTTATTTTCTTTTAATATTTTTAAAGGAAATTATTTTACTCTTACTGGAGTATCCTTTCTGTTGTATACTGTGATGGGCTACTTCAGCTTCTGTCAGTTCAATTGACACGTTTCTGCCAGCATAAGAGAAAGCAGCTCCATTCACTGGAATTTTCCTAGTCTGCACCAGGAGAGAGTTTAGTTCTACTTGACCACAGAGGTTATTTCTCAAACAGCCTTTTTTTATTTTTCTCTGTAGTGGCTTTTTGAAAAAAGGGGCTACTTTAGCTTCTGTCAGTTCAATTGACACATGTTTCTGCCAGCATAAGAGAAAGCAGCTCCATTCACTGGAATTTTCCTAGTCTGCACCAGGAGAGAGTTTAGTTCTACTTGACCACAGAGGTTATTTCTCAAACAGCCTTTTTTTATTTTTCTCTGTAGTGGCTTTTTGAAAAAAGCAGTATGCATCAATAATGCCTTGGAAACATTCAGGGTCTGTCCATCCCCACGCACACATGTTTTCCTCCTTCCGAGGAGCAAACCTTGATCAGTTGGATACCTCCTTGTGGCTCTTGTACCTTAGATTTATGTGAAATGTGGGATTACAAATAGATACTTTATTTTAGGATTGATCTTCTTACAGAGCTTGCTTGTTTGCTAACTTATTTCTTGGGGAAAAGTATTTCAAATAATTGCCTTCTTTGCGAAGACAGTGTAGAGTGCAGGATAGGCCATCTCCTTTGGCAGCCTCTTGAGAGATCGCTGATTGCAGATAAATATTATCTCTGTTTTTCTTGATAGTGTCTTAGCTCTACCTCTTCTGAGGTTTTATTCTTCCCTCTTTTCCTCTGAACTTTCCTTGGGTTTAGCCATCTTTCCTAGGAAGTGATGTTGATGCGGTTATGCTTTGCCTACTTGCGTAGTAATTTTCTGCCGATATATTTTTAATCTGTTGATAAGGATAAGGATGGAGGTAAAGGGTGGGAAGTTCCTACTGGTATTGCAGAAACCAGTGCTTGGGCAAGGTGAAAAAGCCCATCTGGGAACCCTCTTTTTGTCCTCGCACAAAGGTTACTGTGTAACTTTGGTGTTCTCTTCTCTCTGTGTACTTTTTCTGGTCCCTTGATGCAAATCCTTGCTGGACTGTTAAGGCACCTTGGAAGCAACCAGACCCATGCTACTGCGCGGCCCAGCATCCCGGCGGAGCTTGGGGGAGATGCTCCCGCACTGAGACCGTGGTCTCTGAATAGAAGCGCAGCCATGGGGTGCGTGTGCTAGATGTGATCCAGTAGTGCAAAGATTCCCAAACTGCGGTCTCCAGAAGGCTGCTTGTATGTTTCTGGCTCTCTCTGTTTGTTTGCAGCTGCTAAATTGCATTAAAGACTGCTAAAAATAGACGAAACATTTCCCCATTTACTTTCCAAGCCAGCAATTGCTATAATTGCCACTTGTCATGGGGAATATAAGTATGTGTGTGCAAGTGTGTAAGCATCTGTGACTTAGGGGGGAGCTGTGGTGAAAGAGAGTCTCCAAGAGAAGATCCTCTTTCCTTATCTGCTGCTGCATTAAGAGTTTTAGGGAATACTATCCAGGAATGGGAGGAGTTTTCCCTTCAATTCCCTTTTCCTTTATGCTTCATGCGAGTGAGATCAGATAATGTTGACTGACAGGTCAGGCACTCATGAAGACATTAGCTTGAATAAAGAGATAGTCCAGGCTATGAAAAAATTCAGTTCCCTTACAGCAGTGCAAAAGTTCTGTGAATTTTCATTGGCACAGTTTGTTGCCAAGCCTGATAATTGTTTTAATTGAAGTCCCGTAGGGGAAAGGGAAGGTAACTCCGCACTTTGATTAGTAGCTCCAGGCTGTCTGTAGACTCAATGGAAGGAATTTTGAGGGTTTTCTCTGAAACCGTAAGTGCAGGATATTTTAGAACTGCAAGCTCAAAATATCAATTTAACATGATTGTTTGATCTTATTATCCCTCGCAAATATCCATTCAGTCTCTTTTGGATCATGCAGTGAAGAAATAAAGTTGACATTAACCCCAAACAAAAGGCATGTCATATCTCATGCTCTGTCAAGTACCCAGCGTGCCAGCTATTCCAGATTTGTACTCTGTTTTATTGAATGACTTTTGTACTCTTTTATCTGGGAAATTTTGTTGGGAAGATTTTAGCTCCCTGTTTTTATGTTTTTTTCGATTTTTCTCTGGCTTCCAAGCAAGCACTCTGCCCAGTGCTGGCAGGGGAGGGGAGGAGGCCGGGGCGGCGGGAAAGGAATCAGTGTCTTTTATTAGAACTAGGTTGGAATCTTTTCCTTTCTCCCAATGAAGTTTTAGGGTTTTCCCTTAAAAAAAACCAAACCAAAACACAAACAAACAAACGAAGAAACCTAATTATGGTTGCATAAACATGATCATTTTGGGAACAAAAAAAAAACCCCCAAACCTCCTCCCCAGCTGTGCCCCCACAATAAAGCCCACTGCAAAACTGTGAACATTTTTTGATCAAGAAATGCAGAGACTGGCTGTGAAAATGCTCAGTAAATTGAACGGTTTTCCTTTTTTTTTTTTTTTTTTTAAACTGTAGGGAAGTTTCAGTGGAAAGAATTTTAGTTATCCTCTGTATTTCTCCCTGCAGTAAGGTCCAGAAGAGATGTCAGCAGAGATCACTGGGAGGAACTTGCAAAGTTTCTTGTAGAGGCTTACCTGAGGAGAACCAGGGTGATGCGATGGGTTACCAAGGTTGTTAGCACAGCCTGTGCGTGGGAAGAGAAAGTTGAGCACGAAGAAAGAGCAACTGTCTCTGTGGTGTACGGTTTGTGCAGGCGGCTTGTGGCCTGTGACTGTGAAATTGTAGCTGTATGAGACAGGCGGGAGAAGGAAGCAAAGGGGAGGGGAGCTAGCGGAATGTTCGAGCCAGACAGTCATGGGAATTGAGATGAAGTTGTCAGGAGCAGAGGTGAGCGAAACCTTAAAGTCGGGGAGGCTGTTCTAATTCGAGAGGAATGGTGCTGTGGAGCCAGTTAATGGATCTAAGTGGAGTAGTTAGAGGGGAAGGCGAAGTCGATCTCAGGCTAGATTAATCCCTGATGTAATCTTGTTGGCATCATTGTGCTGGCTTTCCTCCTTTTCAAGCTTCAGTGGAATTCCTTCAAAGATATATTTGGCCCTTCCAGTTCTTGTTTTACCAGATTCCACTGAATCATCATGTTTTACCAGATGCTACTCGGAGCCTCTGCCCTGGATTACATCACTGGTGTCAGGGCAGCCGGTCGGGTTACCGGGAGAGTAGGTTTCCTTATAAAGAAATTGTCATACTTGTGAAATGTTTTGCTTAATGAAGTTATGGCTGTAGCTGTTAAATTTGCAAGTATTTTCAGTGCCAAATAACTGAATAGATCAACAGCAAAACTCCATTTATGTCTGTGTGGGAGGCTGGCAAACTATTTCCCTCATCTACTAGCTTAAACACTTAAGAGTCAAGTTCTCTTTCCAGCTTTGTCACCAACGCGCTTTGTGATGTTGGACATCTCACGTAGGACGCGCGTCCCCGTTTCCCAGTCCATAACGTGGGAACGATAGTATTCCCTACGCTTAGAACGATGTGAAGCTTTACTCACACATTATAATTGACTTTGAAACTCTTCAGTACCAAGTGCTGTTAAGAAGTATGGGGTGTTACTGGATGCTGCTACGTAGCCAGCCCTTATTGAGCTGACATATATTTAATCTGATTCTAGTAATAATGTTTAAATATAACAAAACTGTGTCAGTATAGATGGCCTTCAGTAAAGGGAAAGAACAGATGAAGTACTGGGAGAAGTATGTATCACTGGGATCTAGCCGCCTATCAAGTGAGGAATGCATATTTATTTCTGTAGGAAACCACAAATCCTTTGTCAACAGAACTGACAGGTCATCCTTGACTTTTTAATCCACAGAATAGCCTTATTCATTTTAAATTTGCCTTGTATTACAGCATATGAGTTCAGAGTCAGACCTGAACATTCTCACCACATGGAAAACATTTCAGTGGAGAGATGGAAAGCATTATTTTGTAAATGCATTTATTAACAGCGCAAACCGGAACAATTGAGCATGTCAGGCCTCGGTTTGATTGCACCAAGTCCCATGAATTTGTTGGTGATGGTTTAATTGTAGCTAAAAAAGAAGTACAGCAATTTCAGTGAAGAAAACTGTATCATAAGGGTACCTTTTTTTGTTCACATACTACTGTATCTTGAATAATGGATTTTTTGGCAGCTGGATTTCTTAAATTTGATTTTCTATTTATGAGATGTCAAAATATTACTGTATTTGGGTATTTGGCCAGTGGTCATAGAGTTCGTAGTCAGAATCTTGTTCAGTTTCATGTTTGATCCTACTGATGCTAATAGATCTACTTAACCTCAGTTTGTGAGCACCAGTGTGATTATACCTGAAACAGAAACAGATTCCCAGGTTTTTCATGGGAATCTTGCTAGGAATAGCCTTTCTCCTTGGAGTTTACACAGTGGACCTCATCCATCATGAGAAAGAAATTTTATTTAAGAGTTCTCGAAGAATTTAAATCTTTTTCATGAACAATATGTTGAGAAGTGGGTTATTTACTTCCAGGCAGTAGAAGTGTTGTGTCAAGACGGACTCTGTGTGAAGAGGGTGGGCAAGCTAAGCACAGATCCACCTGCTTCTCTTGCAGTATGATCAACACTTTCCATAATTGAAGAGGACAAGCCAAATTGACCTAAATCTGCATGTTTCTAATAATAAAATGGAGTCAATAAACAAAAGCCACATGTACAGCAACTATGAACCTGTTGAAGAGATCACTTTTCATTGTGAGTAGCATCAGATGCCTGCTTAGCTGCTTTAAACTATTTGCATATTGACTTCCCTGAAATGTTATGTTACACATTTTAGAAAATTTAATGAGGATGCTAATTAAAGGAGGCTAATTGAAGGCCTCCAGATGATGCAGGATCACTATACCTTTCTTAGTATTGCTTGAAGAATGGTGGAAGCAATCATCAGCTGTTTGTGTCAGTACCTTTCTATTAGTTCACATCCTCTACTGGCCCAGCTGCCGGGTGGCTCATGTTAGTGTCCCCCTTAGCTTTCCCAGCTGTATTTTATTCGGTTGCTCTATATACCACATGTTGAAAGAAAAACTTCTGGTTAAAGACCAAGCAGGCACAATGAGTGACAGGGAGTGGAGTGCCTGGATGAAGGTAATTCTGAACAAATGCATGTCTGAAGATTCTGCTTGAACACAGCGTAATCTTTATACCTTTTTATCGACTGCTTCTTGAGTGCTGTTTGCTCCGAGAATTGTCGTGAGATTTTTCAGTACCTCAGGGACCAAGGAAGTCGGTTTGTAGACTGTGCGTGTAGTCTGTGTTTCACATAATTTCTATTTAGAGAATCCTTAATGAGTGATAAATAATTTCCAAATGTGTCTATCATGCATTAATGCTTCTGTTGCATCAAAAGAAAGTATTTTGGTTGAGATTGTTTCAGAGTATTGACATAACAAAGGCTTGAAGCCAGATGACAGGCATTGCCATAAGTTTAACTCTGTTTCTTTTCAGTGCAAACAAGCACACATATGCACACACAGGCATAACACCCCCCCCATTTTGCTAATGATGATCTGGGGTGGGCTTTGTCCACACTATGTCAGTACATACTGACACTACATCACTCTAAACATGACATATCACATACTGAGTGTTAATCCAAATAAAAGATGAGCAGAAAAAGGAAGAGTCGGTTATTTATGAAACAAAGCAATCTGAGGAAAACCTCTTGAGGACAGCATAAACATTGGAGCAGTTTCCATTTATGTAAATGCCTTAAGACAGCTTGTGAAGCTAAGTAAAATCAATCTATGCTATGGACAGGGAGGAGTATGTTGGTGTTTGTGAACCAATGTCCTGACTGTAAGGCAAACAAAAAATATTTTCTCTTTTTCTTATAACCTTCTTTTATCTTACTCCCAGACTTGGTTAAAGTTAGGTCTTTAACACAGAGAGTAAACTTGGACTGGAAAGTCAATGGTGCAGGTGTACGAGTATTATAATGTTGAGAGATGTTTCTTCTGTACTTGCACGTGCTTTACATGCCAGCCCAAGCCCCGTGCAGAGAGGCTGCTTTGCCCGTGCCGGTTGGCCCACAGACTCTTCAGAAAGTACTTCCTAATTCCAGTGTGATGTCTCCTGTGACTGAGCCTTCGCTGGAGTAGGCTCTCTGTTTCTGTCCGTACTGTGCTTTCTGATGCACAGAAGGAAACTGTTGGCCCCTTTATGTTGTATATTGAAGGCACAATTTGTACTTTTTTCTCTTAAGAATGTTTTTTTCAAAGAAATGATGTAACTTTCTCTGTTGAACTACTTGTCTGCCTAGTATTTTAGAAGGCCTTTGGGTTCACATCTCCCTGTCTAAATCACAAGAGACTAATATGCAGTATATGGAGTTCTTTTAGCTAAGATAACACACACAGAGCATCAGTGTGGCTGGATTCTTCATGTTGTCAAGGAGCACCCAGAAGATGTGCAATGAAATGGAGATTTCTTTGGTGGTGACCTTAATCTAGATGGTTGATAGAGGCTGAAACTGCAGTTTTGGTCTGTTTTCTGTGGATGCTCAGCTAGGGGTTCTGCCAGGGCAACTCAGTAATGCTTAATGTGATGCTTCTTTTGTAATCTGGAGTCAAGACACCAGTTTGTCCCATTGGCCAGTAACAGCTGTCAGAGTGAAACATCCCTGTGGTTAATTACAGTGACCAATTTCCTAAGGTTTCTAAAGTAGGTGCCTAAACTGAGAGAATCTTCCAGGAGGCAACTTGGGATATCTGACTTGGGAGTTTCTTGCTTTCTTTCTTGGGTTGTTCAAGCAGGCATGTTCTCTTAATGTACACACCTTAAAATTCAGTGATGCTGTTGCTCTTCTCTGAGGAAAATAAAATAGCATGATGTTGTTGCTCTTCTCTGAGGAAAATGAAATAGCATGATTCCTAAAAATGATGCTTCTAGTCAAAGGTAGATCTGGGTCTAACTAAGCTCTGACTTTATAGTGAAACCTGTGTGGCAAGCTCAAAAGACTTTGAGCTACCATGTGTATTCACAAAGGACAGAGTGAGAAAACTGAAACTTGAGTCTTGCGTATGAGTTTAAGACTAATTCCTGCCGTGCCCCCGCCCCCTCAGCCCATTTTGAACATTGTGACTTGGTGTGTCAATCTGGCATCGAGTGCTGGAAGGAGCACGTTCGTTGTTAAAATCCCAGACTAGTGGAGATGTTACTAGATTCACTGTTACACTTTCTGTCATTTACTGTGTAAGTTCTTTCATTAGAAGAAACCATTTGTCAGCAAATCTCCTGTTGTGCATTTTTCTTTTTAATGAACTGAAAAATGATTTGCTTCCTCTTTTTGGTATTTTTCCTTTGTTTCACTACCTGAGATTAGAATAAATTACTCAGTTTTTATCTTCAGGAGGACAGCCTTCTCTTTTTAGTTAAATCTTTCACCTGCTATCCTTTTTGTATGTGAACATTCATGGTATGTAACTGTGTGCTTTCTAATGTAATCTTAATCCTTGCAAAAGCTAAATAGCAGATTTCTCTCTCTATTCTTATACTTTATCTTGTCCATGTCTCTCTTGCTCATCCATCATCCCAGGAAGAGCTACTTGTAATCAAATTCATTTCTGAGCACTTGTTAACATAGGAAACAATTTTTGCTTTTTAATTTTTTTTACTCAGTCGAAGCTGGGAATGGCAGTGGCTGAAGGTCCAGCTCCCTTACAGTGGCTGCAAATAAATGTTTAAGTGTTTATACATATAGCAAATGTGCTCTTTTGGCATCTGAAATCAGGGATGTGAAATTGCTCAACCTTACCTAACGATACAGTATTTCCCTCAAAGTACTTTTATCTCAGTAGCAGCCTGTTACTATTTTTGCTGCTATAGTCAATAGCAAAAATACTGAAAAAGCTATATGTAAAACCAGACAACATTAACACGTACAGCACAGGACTAGAAATAACATTGATGAGATGGACTATTCCATCTCACAATTTTGATTCTTTTTATAATGTAGAAAAATTTAAGAAGGCTCTGGTGTAGTTTATATCAAAAGATTACTTCTGAGAGCCTGGATAAACATTGCTAGAATCTATATTTCATCTTTCAAGTGTTTAACAAAGGATTATGGGATTGTCCTATAACCATGAGGTAAAGTATGGGAATTTACATTTTCCTTTTTGCAGGATAGTTCCTCTTAAAATTATACTCTGAACAATGGCTTATTTTCTTGTGCCAGTACTCGATTCCAAATACTGTGGCTTGGCAGCAGGCAGGTCTCAGATTTCAACCACATGTATTTCAAAAAATCAAAAGATCCTTATTTGGCACTCCGCTCACATATCTTAAAAAGCTGTGTTTGTGCGTCAGATTTAAAAATAATTGAAACCAGGGGTGCAAAAACTGAACTTTTCTTCCAGGATGTTTTGACTTCAATTGATTCCAAAAGCATTGAAGGGAACAGAATGGAAACCGTGTGCAGCATGCGGCATTGACAATGCACGTAGAAACTTAACTTCATGGAGTGTACATACATAATACTACAGTGGCCCTTCTAAAAATATACGTATTTATCTTCATTATATATTTAAAACAAATATATACACACAAGTGCATGCTTTCGTGGCAAAACACTGTGCAAATTTAATTTGGTAAATAGAAGGATCTCTTTGCCTATGTAAGTGTTGTGGATTTTTGTGGACTGAAAATTGGTAGCTATATCTCTATGTGCAATAATTTAAGACTGGAAGTGTAGTTTATGTGGAACTAAAACTGGTGAGGGAATTAGAATGGTGTCATACATTAGGTCAGAATGACAGAAGTTAATATCCTTATTTTTCAAAAATGTCTGTTTGGATCTTTAATATCTATGAATCTTTTTTTTTTGGTCATTAAAGTGAAATATTACTGCTTGTGCCAGAAGTCACAATATACAAGAGGATGTCTCTCTATTAATTACACTGTGTTTTAGAAATATTTGGAAAAAATGATGCAAACTCGGTAGCTGGCCTCCAGTAACACATTATGCAGAAACTTGTCCTTATTCCCAAGGAATTTTTGATTTCATCCGCAAAAAATTGTGTGAAAAGATGAGTCTCGATCTTCTGGAAGTAAAATGTCCACCAAGGGAATGACTTAAAACAGATATGTAAGTGGAAAAAACTCCAACTTGCTTCTGTTCATTATTTATAGGTGAGGCAAAATGTCAGCTAAGAGAAAGTTATCCCAGAAATTATCAAGCAAAGCACAAATTCATAGCCTATTATGAATTATCCTATAGGATAATATCATGACAAATACAAATTAAACCTGACACATACCAAGCATTGTTTTTCCAAAATTTCTTGTGTGGCTCATGATGACCCTTACAAGCCTTACCCCTTCCTGGCTATCTGGTACTTCCAAGGGGCAGAGGGATGTACAGAGCAGCAAAGTGTCCTAAGTGAAAGAGAAGAATTACAGGGCTGGGTCAGATGCCTTACATGACAAATATGTAACGTTGTCATGTCCACACCACAAAACAAATGAGAAGAACAATTGGGAATCTGGAAGAAGTAAAGAAGCAACACAGTCATCCACTACAACTAAAGGGATTCTTTGGCCACACATATTTAAAAAAAAACCAAACACCAAAAACACAAACCAAAGATGGAAAAAATCCAGCAAATTCCTACACACCTACTTACTCATCTTACGTAACAGAAGGAAAGAAATAAAAAAAAAAAAGTATTTACCAGATGGCACATTGAGGTTCGATCTTATACCAGCCTTGGGGCCTTCCATGAATTCTTTTCAGTGTTCTTTTATGTTTGCTAAGGATTCCACTTGCACAGAAAACTAATGTGAAGTATTGTAATTCCAGTCTCTTACTCATCATTGGAAAGAAATTTCAATGACCAAGTAAAAGGAAAACAAATACATTGTAGTATGAAGTCAGTTCTATTTATCAGCATTTTTCTTAATCTTGGAGCTTTCTGGGCAGTCATATAGGCATAGAGTCAGTTTCTATGAACAGTGGTGAATATTTTCTGAAATACTGATAGATTCTTTCTAAAGAATTTTTATACAGATTCAGTTTGAGTTTGGGCCAAAGACGACCGTCTTATTTGAATTAAATAAAATTTTAATTAATTCGTATAAGTTGACTTAATTAATCTTCCTCTTCTTGACTTCATATCCTAACTTACAATTTCTGCTGTGTCGTTTGTTCTATTACTTTTGTCTGTATCATTCAGCAAACATCTTAATTCAGAGAGAAATCACAGTTAAGGAGATTGACACCTTTGTTACACCTTGGTTTAATAGCTCAGCAGGAGCTGTATTTGAGAGAGAGGAAAGACTTGACAATGCATAAGGACTTGGATTAAAACAAAAACCAAAACCCAAAATCCATCTTCTCCTTCAGGCAGACAGAGGGACAAATCTTTCTGCTTATCCTCCCCAAGCCTGCCCCAAAGAATGTGAATAGATAATATTAAAACTAAAACACCAAGAAAAAAAAAAAAAAAAAACCCAGAAGATTTCAAGCTGGCCTGGCCTGAGGCAGTACCACTTGATATTCTTGTATAAACATTTGCTCAGTTTTAGTGTGCCTGACATCATGTAAAAGACAGGGTGATTCGCTGTAAGCATGAAATATATTTTATTTCCAAATGGATGACTCTCCTGTATTTATCTTTTTTCCTTATTGAAATCTTTTCCCTACTACTGGTTGATGTCTTCTATTTTTGCTTGTATTTTGTTGCAGAGCCGAAATGAAAGGAGTGGAATATGGATCCAACCTCTAGGGGAAACGTGAGTTTCAGTATCATTTCTCAGTCATCTTTAGCTAGAAGTAGTGATACTGTCCTGACGTATTTTAGCAACAGCGAGATAGAAATTAAAAAAAAAAAAACCAAACTAAACAAAAACAACAAAAAAATCCAAACAGGAAAGGGAATTCTCCTTTTTACCCTGGTTCTTATAGATTCTGATTTTTGTTAGGCCTACAACTAGTTTTCATGTCTTTTTATGGAGGTTTGCAAAAGTATAGAATCAAAAAATGAATGGTGCAGTAAACTGGAAAGAGCAGTGCAGTTCGTATTATCTGGATTGAGTCAACGAACAAATTCTAAAACTAAATCCCAGAGGAAGCCCAGTCCAACAAGAACATGATGTGTATCCCTGATGTTATCAATATAAAGCATAACTAGGTGATCTTGGTCCTGCTGATTACTAATGGCAGAATTTGTTACTTTTACCAAGAACAGAATGCAGATCGTTTATATTTCTGTCTGCTGCTATATAGTAGGCTTCCTAACATTTATTTTGATGGGGCTGCATTCAAGTTTGCAGCTCACTGAACTGTGAAAATAAGATATTGTGCTCTGAATTAAATTATATGAATTATTACTCAGTATTGATGCTGTAGTTTCTGAACTAAATTTTGCTTAAACAGTAATTATTCCCTGTGAAATTATCACCACATGTTAGCTGTTGGTGCTGCATGCCAAATTGTATAGGCAAAGCTGATTTCTATATCTCAGTAGCTCTGCACATAAGTGCTTAGTCTGCTTTTACTCTTGGCTCTCTGTGCATTTCTCACGTTTTTTTTCTCCTCTGCATCATTACCAGAAATAGCATCTTAGACAAAGTGAAGTCCTTGACTTCAAGCTTGATACAGAGTACGTAGTAGATCCTAAGTGACCTGATGCACCATTGAAGTTGGACGTGCTTTGAGCTGGGAGTTGGACTAGATGACCTCCATTGGCCTTTTCCATCTTAAGTTACTCTGGTTCGACAAATGGGCCTGTGGTTAACCTGTGTGTAACCAGGTTCAGATTCCTAGTTTACAGAGAAGTAAAGTTGCTGTTGGTGTTTAGAGTTGCTATTGAAGCATTTTTGCCTTTAAAGAGAGAGAAGGTTAGCTTTAGAGAATAGAATTTGAGCCAGTTATTTCTTCCAGACATCATGTGAAGACAGTGGCCATAGCCAGCTCATGAGAGCATGGTATTTAAAAACAGCCTAGGAAGAGATTGGAATTGAAGCAGAAGGGAAAATTAAATCTTCTAAAGGAATACAGGATGTTTCCCTTTTGAGTTTCTTTATAGCACTTCCACTCTGGAAAGAAAAAAAAATGTCAGAGTAACATTTTTAACGTAATATTATCTTCAGTGTTACTACAGATGTCAGAAATTTTCACTGCCGTATTCTGCATGGATATAATAATTTAAAAATTACTGTTAGCTAGAACTCAGCATGTCTATATACACATACATACATACAAACATACGAATTTATGTGCCTATAATATAGAATAATCTGCAAAAATGAATTAGATGGTGGCAGACTTCACTGTTTCTGGATTTACTTCGGTGTTTGTAAGTTAAATCCAAATGACGCAGCCTTCTGAGTTGAGAAACGAGTAGGAGACCAATAATTGTGTGAATCCATGTAGACACACACAAATGCATTACAGTAGCCACTTGTGCCTGAAACAAGTGAGATTAAAACTGTGAAAGTGGTGTACAATTAATTTCCTTTTTTGCACAGAGCCGGGGACTAGTAAAATGATTAAGAAGTTCAACCCAAGCTTTTGGCGTTTTTCTATACCTTTGGAACATCCGATAGGAGTACCTCAAAATATTTTTTGGGGTCAAGGAGGAATTTGTGTGGAGCTCTCCAAGGTTCCTCTGGATCAGACGAGTTATTCTTTGAGCTGTCTCTGGGGCCTCAGTAAAAAAACAGAAACAAAACACAACCACTTCCCCCCCCCCCCCCCAAAAAAAAGCCAAACCCCCAAACAAATAAAAAAACCCAAACAAAGAAAACCCCAAACAAAAAACACCTAAATTAATTCGGTGTTACATGGTATATGTGTGTTACACTCCAAATTTTGTTACAGGAGAAAAAAAGAGGAAACAAACCTTGTATGACAAAAAGCCAGGAATTTTGGTGTAGTTAGCCGTCTAATCTCAGAATACTGTGTTCAGTTTTGGGCCCCTCGCTACAAGAAGGACATTGAGGTGCTGGAGCGTGTCCAGAGAAGGGCAACGAAGCTGGTGAAGGGTCTGGAGAACAAGTCTTATGAGGAGCGGCTGAGGGAACTGGGGCTGTTTAGCCTGGAGAAGAGGAGGCTGAGGGGAGACCTCATCGCGCTCTACAACTACCTGAAAGGAGGTTGTAGCGAGGTGGGGGTCGGTCTCTTCTCCCAAGTAACAAGCGATAGGACGAGAGGAAATGGCCTCACGTTGCGCCAAGGGAGGTTTGGATTGGACATTAGGAAAAACTTCTTCACTGAAAGAGTGGTCAGGCCTGGGAACAGGCTGGCCAGGGAAGTGGGGGAGGCGCACTCC